>NC_061111.1:233730737-234040078 GCF_002878395.1 Capsicum annuum | reverse complement strand
TTATAAATTAAGGTATTAGTTACAACATATGATAATAGATGGTCAGACTTTAAAAGATCCATAATAGGAATAACAGAAGTAGACATGTCGTCAAATGGAGGACTTTTTTATTGTAGTCCATATTATATGATAAATTCTTTAGAATTTGAAAAATATATATAGGCATTCATACTAAAGGATATGAAGAAATAAATAGCGGAAATAATTTATTAATATGTGTAGGATTTATAGGAAAACCTGCCAATAACAGTAGTATAAAATTTAATTTATAGATAGGTGATGTAGTAAACAAAATGGGAAATAAAGGAATTAAATAAACGAAGCCTTTAAAGATAAATACAGAAGAATATGCAAGATTAGAAAGGAATTTAGAAAATTTTAGTAAGAAAGAGATATTAAAACCCTCAGTATTAATAAGATAGGAGACACCTTAGTAAGATTTACAGATTATACATATACAAATGAAAGAGAAACTGATGAAGAGAATGAAGAATGTGAGAACACTAATTTTATGAATATAGAAATAATGGAAGCAGATGGTTTTGAAGTAAATAGGTCTATAATAAAAGCATAAGCCCTGTACGAAATAAACAATAATAGCATATTTAAATGCACAGGTTGTAAACTAGAAAACTTAAAAATTGAAAAAATGAAAGAACATTCTATAAAATATGAATTAAGAACAAATAATTATGGTTATACAAGTATAAAGAAAGTCAAAGGTGAAGACTCAGAATCGATATATAGTATAGATGAAAGTATACAATAATTTATAGAAAATGCAGCAAGCACTGCAAGCCCTTTCCAGAGAACAATCGGTATGCAAAGAGGACTAGTAACAAAAGAAAATTTACAAAGATATAGAGTATTCAGAACAAACCCAGACATTCAAGCAGAATAAGTCATAAAATCTAGAGGGAGAAAACTGCCAATATATGAACCTATTATACAACAAGAAGGTGGTAATAAAGGAAAAAATTTAAATTTACAAGCTGATAACCTTCTGGCATGGAATAATGTAATAGACATATGGAAAAATGTAGTTGTAGCAGACTACAAACAATATATACAGGGTAATCAAGAGCCAGATGCAGAAATAATATATAGATATTTAGAAATATTTCTAGGAGAAAGTACTAAAACACTTTGGGAAGCTTATAAGACAATATTCCCACCAGACGTTCAAGAATTAGTAGAACTGAACTCAAATCCATATAATTTTGTAAAAAAAGTACATACTCTACTAACAGGAGAAGATCCCAATAGTGGATTAGTGGTACTGCAGCAAAAAAACCCTAATAAATTTACAAAAACTAAATATTAATAATTGATCAAGGATTAAAGAATTTTTAAATGTTTACTTTTATTATTGCACAATTAGTGGGAACTCATTTGATCAGACTCTAGGAGCTAGATTATTTAATAAATTACCAGGGGCTCTAGGAAGAGAGATAGAAGAAAAATGGTCAAAGAGAGAAGGAGTAATACAAAAGTCAAACAACCCATGATCAATAGGACAAAGAATACAACATGTAATGGGTGTATTACAAGAAAAATGTACAAATATACAGATACAGAGACAATTAATAATAAGCAATAGAGATTTTTGCAAAAACATATATACTACACAACATTATGACAAAGATTATAAAAAGAAGAAACATAGAAAGGCATATAAAAAGACTATCGCGCTAAGAAGAAATATTATTTAAGATAATCAAATGAAAGAAAGCCATATCGATAAGAATAAACATGTAAGAAAATATAACACCGGTAGAACCAACAAAAATAAATTAGAATGTTTTACCTGTGGAAGCATAGAGCACTTAACAAATACTTGTCCAAAAAGAATCACTAAGATCTATGAATGCACAATTAATAGAAGATGTAAACAAAAATTTAATAAATGTAGACTAATATATGTCAGTTAATGAAAGTATATGCTCTATTAGAAGTATGGAAGTTTTTGAAGAAGAAATAAATAAATTTGATTCTTCAGATTCTGGAGAATTGGCAGACATGGATAGAGGTAATGGATTCTGTAAAATACTATGGAATACCTCTCTATAAAGGTTTTGATGATTTAACAGAGGCACTAGATTATGCCCACAAAAATTTATGGTCAAAATATTATATTACTCCATCCCTAAGATCAGATATGAAGAAGTTCCCCAATATAATATCAAAAAGGATACAGACAAAATTATATTTTGTAATCATTGTTCTTCTATGACTAAAGCTTTTAAAAAACTAAATCACACCAATAAGGTTTTAAAGCATGATAATGAAAAGATTTTAAATGAAAAGGGACATATTTTAGAACATATGGGTATTTTACAAGATCATATTAAGATTCTTCATTTTGAACTATCACAACAGACTCAGCAAATTAATGAGACTCAAATAATCCCAAAAAGTTCCTCATCTTACTCAAAAATAAAAAAACCTACTGTATTGGGTAAAGATACAGCTAGTCCAGCTCAAACAGTAGCTAGTAAAGAGTCCTCAAATACGTTAATGGGTGTGCATTCCCTAATGAATACAGAAAGACCTACTGTATCGGGTAATGATACAGCTAGTCCAGCTCAAACAGTGGCTGGTAAAGACTCATTAAATCCGTAGACGGCTGACACTTTGCCAAAAAGTATAGGGAGAATACTCCCAGCCAGCTTTAAGACCACAGGTACTCAGACAATAGACGAAGGAAGTTCTTTCCAGACTAAGAAGGGTTTTATTTAAGAAAAAGGAAATATAGAAAAAATAGTAGTGGACTCAATAAAAAAATTGTTAGCAGAGCAATTGCACAAAGAAATAGCAATGAATCCAGAATCACCAAAACCAAGATCTAGAATTCCAAGAGAAGAAACAAGACCACCCAAAACAGGAACAAGACTGGGACTATCAGATGGAGACAGTGAGGAGTATGATCGAGACTAAAACTTTGCCATGGATCATTTTGCCTAAGATCTAAATCCAGATGATGATTTAGGATTGGATTTTGACTAAGTATCATTACATAATTTAGATATGTAAGCAATGATAATATTTACAACAAACAAAATAAGAGACGTATGCAATGGCATAATAGATAAATAAATGGACGGATGGAAAGTAAAGTAAAGACATAGTCATTTGATCGTGGAACCCATCCAAAGTCTTGCAAAACTTTTATCAAGCACATTGAAATCAAGATTTGAAGTCCGCAAATGCCTATAAATAGCACCTTATGGAAGACTTAAACATAAAAAGTTAGAGAGAAAAAGTGAGAGAAAAATCAAGAGTGAGAAAATAGTCTTCTAAAGTTTTTTGTTCATAAAGTTCTTAGTTACATGATAACATTTTATTGCAAAAAAGAGGTGATCACATTAGTCAATAGAACAACATTTAATTGATAGAGTTGTCGAGATAAAAAACTTCATTTATAAATTCTATTTTCTTGATTATCCTAATTAACAACTTACTTTGTTTCTTCATTTTTTTCTTTTCTAATTTTAATTTGTAATATGTGTTATATATAATTTGCTCGTCATATAAATATGTGTTTTCTTATTTTTTTTAATTGAATGTCATAATATTAAGGTTTTTGACTTTTTTCTTTAAAGCTTAATGGAGCATATGTTGAATTTTCTAATGTTGAATGCATTGATTCTTTTGAGATCAATATAGATGAACTTATAATTTTATTTTTATGTCTAACTTGAGAATGTTATTGCCAAAACTATATATTATAGAGAATATGTCTTCTACAACGATTGAAAATTTGCAGGTATATATCTATTATAAATTTATCAATATACCCTCATAATATTGTATTTATAAAGTATTTGTATTCTAGATATTCATGAAACAATTCTTGTTTTTAAATTTTTGAAATTGTTAATACAATTTTAATCAAATAGTTATACTCATTATGCGTGTTTCTTAAGGATACATTACTTATTTTAATCTTTTGATTTTTTATCCGGCTAGAGAGGTATATGTGATTTTTCCTCTTGATGATATGTTTTTTTGGGGGATTACCATTGTTATCTTAGTGTATTTATCAAAAATAAATCATGGATTCTAATTGAAAGTATATTGTATATTTCATTAATTTGTTCCTCTTGAGTACCCGAGGTTATAGAATCTTTCCTCCAAGGATTAAATGATTCACTTTCAGAAATTAGTGGTACCTTAAATTTTCTGAAACTTTGAACTCACTCAACGATTTGATGATCACATTAGAGTTTTTAGATTAAAGAAAAAATATTTTTCAACTCAAAATTCATTCCTTTACTTGAGAAAAAGTTTAGGTATTTAGGCCATGTAACGCTCCGAATCTAGTACCCGAAATGCTACACGATGATCATGACCCTGAAGGATCACAATCTAACCCATCATTGATATCTGTAACTGAGCACTGAATAATATACTATAAATATGAAGAATGTAAGTTGTAAGGACATAAGGTTCAAAGCAGAACTAATACTAAATATAAAACAAAGTTCGTAATGGGGTATCACAATACCCAAACCTGAAATAAACTGTCTAAAATATGTTGTAGTCTGAAAGCCTCTAAACTGTCTAAAAACTGTGGAGTTGGTGGGACATGTCCCCAACTAACTCTGAACTACTGAAATAATAAAGTAATAAAATAATCATGTTATCCTCAAATGATGAGGACTCATTGTTAGTCTGGCTGATGAACGTCTGATCTACTAATAATGCTCGGGAGCTTGTGCTTCTAAACCCATGGTATATAACGCCATAGCACAAATGCATCAGTATAATTGAATGTATTAGTATGCAAGTGAGGTAGGCTAAATGAAATGGTTCATATGCATGAAAAATACTAACTAACTGAATAACATGAATGTTAGAATACATGCATGAATACATAACTGTAACTGAAATCGTGATAATGCAAATCATGAATTCTGATAACGTAGATTTACTAATATCTGAGTACTAATACTGGGATACTAAATGATTGAGTCTATTGAGTACTAAGGAATTGATTTCATATTACAGATAAAGGAATGACTATTGCTGACAGTTCTGATTATGAAGAACTTGTTTGATTGACTGTATCTGAATGTCCTAAAACTGAGTACTGATATCATAAATTTTATATAATTAATATACTTTTAATTGGGTGATAGTGTATGATAGTCCTAATTGTGATGGAACTATATGAATTCAATACTGATCTGAGCGATTATGTCTAACACTCCTAAAATCGGTCGAACTGAACTGAGTTCTATTACTGAGACTAGATCTGAAACTAAGACTGTGGGAGGTAATCATCTAACTGATATGCCCCAAAACTAAACTGGTGGGGTCCATCCTGTAACCCCATCTAGAAGAGTTTCAGTAACGTGCCACTGGTAAAGACAAGCTATGAGTAAACCCTCCCTGACAGGGAGGTCTTTCGTCAATCCCTTAGATATGGAAAACTTAAATGGGATGTATATTCCCTAGAATCCTAGGGGTACATCTTAACCAATGCTGGCTCTGTAATTATGGAATGCAGGGATTGCTGCTAAGGATCACACCCTCTACTGGATGACAATATGTGTCCTCATCCCCGAGTTCACTCACAGCTGAATCCTACTCCTAACTGAATAGACGCTAAGCTGATTATACTGAATTGAACTATTACTAATCATATTATATAACTGATTTGAACTGAGCTGAACTAATTATACTGAATTGAACTATTACTAATCATATTATATAACTGATTTGAACTGAGTTCACTAAGTTTTGTTGATTGATGAAATACTATTGAGATCCGGTAACTGATTGGGATTGCTGAGTTTACAAAGATGAAAGAGATTACTAATGTTACTTAGATCACTGAGGTCACTAAGGTTATTGAGTAGGACTAGACTGATACTGAATTTATTAAGTTTTCCTGAGTTATTATACTGACTAAATTCTAAGGATCATGGCTTGACTGAAAGTATCGTGAAAATATGATACTGGCTCTAGGCACACAGCTAAATTGTCGGATACAAGTACCCCCAGGACTGGATAGCATGAAACTGACAGGACATGACACTTTTTGAAAACATGACCAATATAAAAAATTCAAAATACATTAATTTGGGGATTTCATAAAGCACATAGTTATCATAGTCTTGTACATGAATGGAATTGCATATAAACATGTCATACTTTTATCAACCTAATCTCATGGACATTCCCTCAACCATTCATAATTCACACAATATCATGAGAGTCATTCTTGGTCATAGGGAAAAGCATGCATTTATCACTTGGGTCACAATTAAGCTATAATGCATAATTTCTATTCTCTTAGGCTTTTTATCAAACACCTAGGATGCATAACTTAGGGTATAGTCATAACCATCAAATTAATACAACAAAATCCCATATTTCAACTCAATTTTACATATTTCAGATCACATACTAGCATAGGTATATGAACAACACATAAAGATTCCAACTTGGGAATCACACAACCGTAATCATATGAACATAATCAACCCACAACAAAATATTCACGATACAAGATTTAAAACTTGATTCTTGGGCTTCATGGATAAAAGAAATCCATAAATGATCATTGTGAGTACCTTTGTTCTTCATTCCACAAAGATTGATGAGGATATTCTTGAATTTGAATCCCTAATTGAAAATCCTTGCTTGTTGTAGAGAGAAACTTAAGAGAAACACAATATCTTAGGTGAAATATGGATGAATCACGTGTTATTGGGTTTATATAGGGGTGGGAAAGTAACCCTTTTAACCTTGATGCATAATTTAAATATTGTGAAAATTTTCCCGATCTGGACCCCTGGCGTGACACAGCGCTATCGCGTCGTGTCTCTGGAAAGTGACAAATAGGAAATTGCATAGTGGTGTGATACGCTGCAATCATGTAGCCACCTTGGATGCGACCAGGAATTTCATCGTGGCGCGGTGGTATCGCATTAGAACACTAGAAAAAAGGACAATTCTGAAATAGAGCCTTGGCGCAGTGTGACAATATCATGGACGCTCACTAAATTTGGACAATTTATGTTTAAACTGGCTCTATGATGTGCCAATGGCTTAGGTGATACACTATCTCACTAAAATGACTCGAACTCTTCGTCCGAGTGTCAGATTTGGGAGAATTTGGTATCGATGGAAAGCTTATTCAATTTTACACATGATAAAAAGGGAAAATCTTGAATATACCACATGTATAAAAGTGGATTCATCTTTTAAAGCAAGTTTTTAAGATTTTTTAGGTGATTTTATGCTAGGTAGAAGTACAAGGTATTAAAAGCCATTAAGTGTACCTTCAAAAAAAATGTAATGGTTCACAAGAATAGACATCTTTTCGAAAAATAACATCCCCTGTGCTACACCAGCAGCCGTAGGTAAGCCAGACTTGTGCTAGTCTAAGTTAAACTTTTACTAGATCTGCTCCAAATCTGCGTGTACAGGTGTAATACCCTATATTTTGTTAGCTTAAGATTAACTCTCTGTTTATGAGTTATCTAGTATAAAAATTTTGAAATTCCCAATATTTTTGAATTTAGAGCCTGCCATTGCATAGAAAATTGAATTAGCTTTTAAATGATATAAAATTTTCCTAAATCTGATAACCTGGTAAGAAATGGCTCTATTAAGTTTCAATCGTTAATCACCTTCATTCAGGAAATTGTCAGTTTCCAGTGAAGTATGTGATTTAGCTGCATCGTGGTAAACTTCTAGGTCCCAACAAAAGTGGTAACACGATATCACCGCATCGCACCACCATGCATTTTCCCAGTTTGTAAATTCTAAAGATACGGAGTGATAGCGTCGTATCGCACTAGATGCCTAATTCAAAAAATTTTGACATAAATTAAATGTTTCATCCAAGGGTAAAATAGTCTTTTCCCATATTTTAACATTTCCAAATTTGGGATTTAATCCCTAAAAACATTTTGAGTTATTACTCACACAATTAATCCCTAAAATAAAAGCATTCTCTCTCAAAACTAAAAATCGTAGCTTCAAGAAAACAAGAGTAATCTCAAAGGATTTACCGAGAACATCAAGAAACTCACAAATTAAGGTAGGTTTGGTGTTCATCTATGGATTCCTTTCACCCATAGATTCCATGAATCTGTTTTTAAAAATACAAGATTATTGATTTATGAATTACATGCTTGCAATTGAATTGAATCATATTAATGTTATTGTTGGGTTTTAATCCATGATTTAAACTACATGTTCCAAGACTTGATCCTAGTATGTGCTGATTTACATAATATTCATGATAAACCCTTCAATTTGCAAGTTGATTGTTGAAACCATGTCAAGACTAAGTGTTTATGATTTAATGATTCAGTTATGCCTTCCAATGTGTTTGATAAAATTCCTATGTGAATGAAATAGTAGCATTATAACATTATAGAATGTATTCCTAATTCATGTATAAGTAGATGCATTACAAAGTTTGATTAAATGCCTCTATAAGTGAAATATGGACAAGTATACATTGTTATGAATTTCAAGAGTATATTATGGTATAAGACACCATAGCGTAAATGCATTAGCACTTTGAATATACTGGTTTGCAAGTGAGGTAGGCTAAATGCACGGGGTTCATATACATGAGCAATAATAACTGACTTTCTAACATGAATGTGAGAATACTTGCATGAATACGTAACTGAAACTGAGATCGTAATAGAACTAAATAGTAGGTTCTGACTACTGAGTCCACTGATAACATTGATTCCCTGACATCTCAGTTTACGAATACTGGGATACTGAATAATAGAGTATACTGATCCTGATATCTATGTCACTGATAAATGAGCGACTCATACTATATTTCTGAATACCTAAGGACTAAAACTATATTACTGATACATGAATAATTGTTTCTGACAATTTTGATTATGAAGAACTGGTCTGGTTGACTGTATTTGACATTCATTAAGCTAAATATTGATAACATAATTTTTGATAACTGATATAACTGATAACATGAGTGACTCTATCTAACAATCCTAAATCTGATGGAACTAGTTAAGTTCTATACTGTATCTGAGTGACTGTCTCTGACAGTCCTAAAATTTATAGAATTATCTGAGTTCTATTGCTGAGACTGATAATGAGACTGAAACTGAGACTGTGGGAAGTGATCATCTAATCGACATACCCCAGAACTGAACTAGTTGGGTCCAACCTGTAACCCCAGTTGGAAGTGTGCCAGTATCGTGCTATGGGTAAAGACCTGCTGCGTGTATACCCTCTTTGATAGGGAGCTATTTCGTCAACCCTTCCTTATAGGTAACCCAAATGAGATGTATATATGTCCCTAAATGCATAGGGTACATCTCAACCTATGCTGGCTATGTAGTTCTGGAACTTTGGGATTGCTTCTAGGGATCTCAATCCTATCTAGTAGGCGAGCCACTATCCCTAGGTTCGCTCGGTGCTGTATCCTACTCTCATGTAAAAGACACTGAACTGATTAACTGAACTGAACTGATTTTAAGGGTATTTTAGAACATAGCTAAACTGAGTTTAATGAGTTCCATTGACTAACAGAATGCTACTGAATTCTGAGGATTTATTGAGAGTACTAAAGTTACTTAGATTTACTGGGAATATTGAGGTTACCGAGATTACTGAGTACTGAGATCACTGAGATTACTGAACTATTGACATTATTTAGATTTCTAAGATTTCTAGGTTTTCCTGAGTCACATGACTGGCTTAGTTCTATGGATCATTGCTTGATAGAGAGTATCGTGAAAACATAACATTGCTCTAGGCACACAACTAATATTTTGGGTTCATGTACCCCAGGACTCGATAGAAGGAAACTGACAAACCATAACATACTTGAATACATTATAATCACCATAGTATATTTATTGAAGCATTTCATCAAAAATGTGGTAGTCATATACTTGTAAATACATGGGGATTTCATGATATCATGCTAGTTGGGCATTTTCCTTCATTTAGGCATTCAATCAAACACATGGTAGGCATAGTATATGTAAACAACATTGTACAACAATTAAGCATCATGGTTTAATTCTAAATTAATCATTAAAGGCTTTAATCGTAGGTTTTCATGAATCCATATCTATACTAATTAACCCATATAGAATTTATCACCCAATCATGGAATAGGATCCAATTACTAGTTATCAACATAAACAGAAGTTGCGTAATCCTAAAATTCATAAGGAAAATCCATAACATGAATTTAGAAAAGAGATTCTTAGACTTGATGGATGAAAGGGATCCATGAATGAACACTATGCATACCTGGGTTGTGATTTCTTAACGATCTGTAGAGGAAAACTTGAATTCTTGGCTTGGAGTTAAGCCTTGTTCTTAGGGATTGATCCTTGAGAGAAACCCTAATGTTTGTTGTTGTGAAATAATGAATAAATGAGATGAGGTCAGGTAACTGGGTGTATATAGGCAGGTGGTAAAAGACCAAAATACCCCTATTAAAATGACTTTAAAAAAAACTGAATACGGTGGGTGCGATGGTCCATCGCATGTTCGACGGCCCGTCGGTCCATCCTATCAAACATAACGAGAAACTGAACTCTCTGCCTTGCCTGCGACAGTATGGTCAACTGTCCATCGCTATTTTGATGTTCCATTGGACTTGACCGTCGCACATGGCTACAAGTGGAGTTTACTGCCTCCTCGTGATGGCTTGGGCATGATGGTCCGTTGCATGTCTGACGGTCTATCAGCCTTCATTGTCGGACCTGGTAGTTTTGACTACTTTTGTACTTTGGCCATAAATTCCCTGTTTGATACCGAATTTTGATGAAATTGGTATCGATGGAAAGCTAATTCAATTTCCTAACGAAAAAAAGTGAAAATCTTTAAGATACCATGTGCACAAAAGTGGATTCATCTTTTAAAGAAATCTTCTAACATTCTTAGGGAAAAATTACAAACTAGGAAAAGTATGAGTATTACATAGTGTCAGTTATAGAATTTCAGTCACGTCAGTACCCTTAGTTAGGTATAGAACTCAGTAAGTTATCAAGCTCAGCAAAACTCAATAAGCTCAGTATCAGTCCAGTCCAATTCAGTATACTCTGTTCCATTTTTTTTAGTTGGGAGTAAGATTCATCACCAAGTGAACCCAAGGATGGGGGTTCAGTAGCCAATAGAGGGTGTGATCCTTAGAAGTAATCCTTGTATTCCAGAACTATGTAGACAACGTAGGTTAAGATGTAAAACCTACCCGTTGAGGGTTAATGAGGTGTTTTAACCTGCCAGATGAGAGTTCCACCATTCTCATTAGTGTACCTACCATATGAGGGTAACTCTTTAGTGTCTTTACCCGTGGAACGGTACTAACACCCTTCTAAGTGGGGTCTTAAGTTTGAACCAAACTCAGTTATCGTATCTTATTTGGGGAATATCGGTTAGATTATTACCTCCCACAGTCACAATTTTAGTCTTCAGAATAGAACTCATTTCGTTTCTACAGAATTAGAACTGTTAGATATAGTCAACCAGTATCAGTGAATCAATTATCAGTAACTTTAGATATTAGTTACTCAGTATCAGAATTTTGGACTTAGCTTAAGACACGCTTAGTCACAGTATCTATTTATATGCACATTAGTGCATACTCAGTATTTACAATATTATCAGTTATCTATGTGCTCTCATGTCCAGTTACTCTATATCATGCAGTCAATTATTGTTCATGCATATGAAAACTTCTATTCAGTCTTACCTCATCTAGCATACCAGTACATTCCAGGTACTGACGCATACTCTTTCTTTACGCTATGATCTCATATCATAGGTTTATATGCTTAGGTTCCTAACCGCACATAGATAGATTCAGATTTAGTTAGCAGCAGTAGATTAGTAGTGAGTCCTCATCATTCGATGATATTATTTTATTTCATTATTTTTATGGAAGCAGTATTTCAATAGATGGTGTTAGTTAGGGGATCATCTCATCAACTCTACTTTAAGACAGTTTCAGTTAGAGGCTTTTCATACTTGTTTTTAGACAGTGTTCAGTTTTATAGATTATTATTTCAGTTGATATACTTTAGTAGTATTTACATTTGTTGAACCTTATGGCATTTCAGCCTATTTTTCGCATTTATTATAGTATTATGTTTCAGTGCTCACAACAGATATTAGTCATGGATTGGCTTGTGTTCATTTGGGGTCGTAAACACTGTGTACCATCAAGGGTCTACACTCGGGGTGTTACAAACTTGGTATCAAATCCTAAGGTTTAACAGTGTCCTAGAAGTCTGAAAGCCACATGTACTACAGTCTTATGCATGGGTACGTAGCGCGCCACACTAATGGATAGAAGGCTATGAGACGTTTTAGGAAACTGTCTCCCTTTTTCAGCATTCATGTCATGCAATTGAGCATGAGCTTAAGATAAAATATTAGTCTAATCTATTTCTTCCTTTTGTTTACGAAACATGCCTCCCAAAAGGAGTAATAAAAAGAGAACCCAAAATCAGTCAGCACCTCAGTCCATTTCGGCAAATCCCTTGAACGGGCATGTCTTCCATGGAAAATTCAAAGCCACATTCACTACTCTATCCAACTCTATGGCAGCTCAGAATGAAACAACCAGCTGTTGTTCCAGCTAATTAAGTGGCCAAGACTGTTGTATCTAGTATTTGAGACTTCACCCGAATGAATCCTCCCATTTTCTCAGGATCTAAGCTAGAAGAAGAACCACAGGAGTTCCTCGATCAAGTTCAGAAAGTCATAGATATTATGGGAGTGACTTCTAATGAGAGTGCTGAGTTAGTGCCTATCAACTATAAGTTGTGGCTCATACGTGGTTTAAGCAGTTGAAGGTAGATAGGGCACAGATGCAAGGACCGTAGAATGGGAAGAGTTTGCTACAACTTTTCTAGGGAGATTTACCAAAATTAGGAAAGGTATTATGAGTGTGAAAGAGTATTCCCTCAAGTTTACTCAGTTAGCCAAGTACGCTCCCTATATAGTAGAAGACATTAGGTACAGAATGAGCAAGTTCATATCCAGAGAAACAAAACAAGAGAGCTAGAATAGGTAGCTTCAATTTCAACTAGCCTAAGTCAAAGGGTGATAATTGTTCCCGATTTCATCCAAAATCTTCAGTTCCACCTCAGACCTCAACCAGTGCTCCAATACCTATGTTCATAAATGGTAACAAAGATAGGGTTCCAATCTATAAATCTCAGGTTAGTGTCAGCAGTGCTCGAACAAATTCTCTTTGTTAGACATATGGCAAAAACCACAAGGGTGTGTGCAAAGCTGGCAGTGATATTTGTTTTTGGTATGGAAAGCCATGCCATAGATTCAGACATTGTCCTCAGTTAGGTTATCAGGGTCAGCATACTAGTTCTTTAGCTCAGTCAGGTCGCCTGAATCAGTAGGGTGCCTCTTCCAGTGCCACCAGTGGGCAACACTTAAATAGGCTTTATGCACTTCAGTCAAGACAAGATCGGAAAAATTCTCTTAATGTGGTCACTGGTAGGTCACAGATCTTCCATTTAAATGTTTCTGCCTTGTTAGACCTGGGAGCTTCTTTAGCTTTCATAGATACTTATATAGCCATTAACTTTGGAGTCAGTCCAGAAATCCTAGCAGAGCCTTTAACAGTTTCTACCCAGTTGGTAAATCTATCATATCTCGATAGGTATACAACAACTATTCAGTTATGATATGTCAAAAATTTAATTTAGTAGACCATATAAAGCTAGAGATGCTAGATTTTGATTTCATTCTCGGCATAGATTGGATCCATTTATGCTATGCCTTAGTTGATTGTAGAAACAAAATTGTTCATTTTTAGTTTCCAAATGAACCAGTCCTTGAATAGAGAGGTAGTTCTACAATGCTTAAGGGTCAGTTGATTTCATACCTTAGAGCGAGAAAATGATATCTAATGGTTGTATCTATCATCTTGTGTAGGTCAAGGACTCTAGTTAAGAAACTCCTAGTCTTGAGTCAGTTCTCGTAGTAAATGAATTTTTAGATATATTTCCCAAAGATCTTCTTGAAGTTCCTCCCATTAGGAAAATAGACTTCAGAATAGACCTTTTTATAGACACTCAGACTATCTATTCCGCCGTACAAAATAGAACCATCAAAACTTAAACATTTAAAAGAACAATTGAAAGATCTCCTAGATAAGGGATTCATCAGACCCAATGTCTCCTTGTGGGGTGCACAAGTTCTATTCGTGCATAAGAAAGATAGTTCTCTCAAAATATATATCGACTATTGTCAGTTGAACAAAGTCATAGTCAGGAAAAAATATCTACTTCCAAGAATCGATGACTTATTTGAACAACTTTAGGGTGCTAGTTACTTTTCTAAGATAGACCTCAGATCAGGCTTTCATCAGTTCAGAGTCATAGAATGTGACATTCCAAAAATAGCTTTCAGAACCCAGTATGGTCACTTCAAGTTTCTAGTCATGTTCTTTGATCTTAAAAATGCCCCAGCAGCCTTCATCGACTTGATGAACTGAGTGTTCAAGAAGTACTTAGAAATGTTTATTATAGTCTTCATCGATGACATTCTTGTCTATTTCCATAGCGAGAATGATCACATAGATCACTTTAGAATTGAAATTCAGATTCTCCGAACTTATTAGTTGTTCGCCAAGTTCAGTAAGTGCCATTCCTTGGTCATATTATTTCTGGTGAGAGCATTAGAGTTGATCCTCAAAAGAAAAAAGTGGTGAGAAACTGGCCTAGACCTATTTTTCTTTAAGATATCAAGAGTTTCTTGGGTTTAGATGCCTATTACCATCGGTTTGTTGAAGGTTTTTCTTTTATTGCATCCTCTATGTCCAGATTGACTAAGAAAAAAAGTTCGGTTTTAGTGGTCAGATTCTTGCAAGAAGAGTTTTCAGGAGTTGAAACCTCGACTTACCTCAGCCCCAGTTTTGACTCTACCAGATGGTTCAGATGGGTATGTTGTGTACTATTGCACATTAATAGTAGGTTTGGGTTGTGTCCTCATATAGAGAGGTAAGTTTATAGCCTACACATCTAGACAATTTAATCTCCATGAGAATAATTATCCGACTTATGATCTTGAGTAAGCAACTGTAGTGTTTGCCTTAAAGATTTGGAGGCATTACTTATGATCAAAAAGATTTAAATTTGCGTCAGAGAAGGGGTTAGAGTTATTGAACTATTATGACATGAGTATTCTTTATCATCCGACCAAAGCCAATGTAGTGACTAATTCTCTCATTAGACTATCTATGGGTAGTGTTGCTCATGTTAAGGACAGTAAGAAGAAGTTAGTTCAGGAAGTTCATTAGCTTACCTGACTAGGTGTCCGCTTAGTCGATTCAGTAGAAAGTAGTGTGTGGGTTCAGAATAGTTCCAAATCCTCTTTAGTTTCTATGGTGAAGGAAAACAAGTATAGAGATCCCAATCTTGTTAAATTGAAAGAGTAACTTAGAGATCAAAAAGTGGAGGTTTTATCCCAAAGGGGAGATGGTGTGTTACGTTGCCAGGGTCATTGATATGTGACAGGTGTATTTGACTTGAGGCAATGAATTCTTGTAGAAGTGCATGTTGCGCATTACTCTATTCATCCAGAGGCCACTAAGATGTACTGCGATCTGCGGCAGATCTATTGGTGGAGTGGGATGAAGAGGGATATTGTAGAATTTGAAGCTAAATGCTCTACATGCCAGCAAGTTATGATTGAGCACTAGAAGCCTAGTGGGTCCATGTAGGAGTTCATTATTCCCACATGGAAATGGGAAGAAGTAAACATGGACATTGTGATGATTTTACCTCGTACTCATCGTCATCATGATAGATGGTCAAGTAGAAAGGACCATTCAAACTCTAGAAGATAGGCTAAGAGCATGCGTTGTCAATTTTAAGTATAGTAGGGATGACCACCTGCCTTTGATCGAGTTCACAGACAACAACAACTATCATTCAAGCATTCAGATGGCTCCATTTGAGGCTCTCTATTATAGGAGATGTAGATCTCTATTTGGTTGGTTAAGGTAGGTTAGGTCACAGTAGTAGTGCCTGACATAGTGATTGATGCCTTAGAGAATGTTCAGTTAATCAGAGAAAGACATAGGGCTACCCGGAGTCGATAGAAGTCTTACACAGATATGCGGAGAAAGGATCTCGAATTTAAGATCGGTGATTTTGTGTTCTTGAAAATCTCTCCGATGAAGGGGATAAAGAGGTTTAGCAAGAAAGGAAAGCTCAGTCCTGAATATTTTGGTCCTTACAAAATTCTCAGCTATTTCAAAAAAGTAGCTTATGAACTTGAGTTGCCTTCAGATCTATCATCACTGCATCCAGTATTCCACATCTCCTTGCTAAAGAAATACATTGGTGACCTAATAGTCATAGTTCCTTTAGAACATGTGAATATTTAGAATGATCTCTCTTTCGAAGAGGTTCTAGTCCAGATCCTCGATCATTAGATTTATAGACTAAGGAACAAAGAATTCCCCTTAGTCAAAGTTCTTTGGCAATTAGTCCATGGAGTGAGATACATACGAAGAAAAAGAAGATATATGGACCAAGTATCCTCACCTTATCTCCCAAACCTCAGATCCATCTTAATGTAGCAGTGTTTCTTAGCTTTACTCAGTTCTATGTTCAACTATAATTATAATTTGGTATCTATTACGGTTGTATATTCAGTCATCCATTCATGAATTGGTTCAGTCATGTACTCATGTATCAGATATGCATGTTTAGTATGAAAACCCAGCTTGTCTGTAGCTTCAGTCATAAATTTCATGCATTAAAAATGCTTGTTTAGTGTAAGAGCTTAGTTTGTTAGTAGTTCAGTCATGTAGTCATGCATCAGATATGCATATTTAGTGTGTAAACTCAGTCTATCAGTGTCTCAACTTAAGCACTCTTTTTCAAGGAACAATGTTCCCAAGGGGAGATATTGTAATACCCTGTCTTTCCTTAGCTTAATATTAACTCTTAGTTCATGAGTTATCCAATATAAAAAATTTGAAATGCTCAATATTTTTCAATTTAGAGCCTGCCATTGCGTAAGAAATTGAATTATCTTTCAAACAATTTAAAATTTTCCTAAATTCGATAATCGGATAAGAAGTTATGGCTATTTTAAGTTGTAGTCATTAAACACCATTATTCAGGACAGTAGCGCATCGCGGAGTATGCCAAAATGGAAGTTGTCAGTTTCTAGTGAATTACCGTGATTATGGTGCATTGTGCCACATCTTATTTTCACAATTGTCCATTTCCAGTGTACCAACGCCATTCCACCACATCACAGTGAAATTCTAGGTCCCAACCAAAGTAGAAACATAATACCAATGCATCGTGCCATCATGAATTTTCTCAGTTGGTAATTTCCAGAGACGTAGAGCGATAGTACCGTGTCGCTCAAGATGCTTATTTTGGAAGATTTTGATGGAAATTAAATGTTTCATCAAGGGATAAAACAATCCTTTCCAATGATTTTAACGTGCCCAGATACAGGATTTAATCCCTAAAAACATTTTAAGTCATTAATCACCCAATTTATCCCTAAATTAAAAGCATTCTCTCTCAAAACTACTAACGCTAGATTTAAGAAAACAAGAGCAATCTCAAAGGATTTACCAAGAACTTCAAGAAACTCACAAACTAAGGTATGTTAGGCGTTCATCTATGGGTTCCTTTCACCCATAGAGTCCATGAATACGTTTTTAAAACTACAAGATTGTTGATTTATGAATTATATGCTTGAAATTGAATTGAATGCATATTCATGTTATTGTTGGGTTTTAATCCATGAGTTGAATTACAAGTTCCAAGAATTGATCCTATTATGTGTTGATTTACATGATATTCATGATAAACCCTTCAATTTGGAAGTTGATTGTTGAAACCATGTCAACCCTAAGTGTTTATGATTTAATGATTCATTTATTCCTCCCCGTGAGTTTGATAAAATTCCTATGTGATAAAAATAGTGACATTATAACATGATAGGATGTATTCCCTATTCATGTATGAGTAGATGCATTAAATGTCTTTGATATATGCCTCTATGAGTGAACTATGGACAAGTATACAATTTTATGATTTTAAAGAGTATATGATGCTTTATTTTTTATGCTATCAAGTCTTGGGGGTATTTAATACCCAATAATTTAGATGTGTACCTAAAGCAAGTGTTAGTTACAGAATCTCAGTCATGTCATGATAAGTAGCACTATCAGTTGGTTACAGAACTCAGTTACCAAACTCAAGAAAACTCATTAAGCTCAGTATCACTCCTGTCCAGTTCAGTATACTCAGTTTAGTGTATTTTAGTTTAGAGTAGGATTCAATACTGAGTGAACCCAAGGATAGGGGCTTACCTGCCAGTAAAGGGTGTGATCCTTAAAATCAATCCTTACATTCCAGAACTACATAGCCAGCGTAGGTTGACACATCAAACCTACCAGTTGAGGGTTGATGAGAAGTTCTAGCCTTCTTGATGAGAGTTCCACCATTCTCATTAGAGTACCTACCAGATGAGGGTAACTTAAGTATCTTTACCCATGGGATGGTACTGATGCCCTTCCAACTGGGGTCACAGGTTGGACCCTAACTCAGTTATCTTATCTTATTTGGGACATATTGGTTAGATGATTATATCCTATTGTCTTAGTTTTAGTCTTTAAAATAGAACCCAGTTTAGTTTTACAGAACTAGGACTGTTAGATATAGTCAACCAGTATCAGTAAATCAATTTTCAGTAACTTCAGATATCCGATACTGAGTATCAGAATTTAGGACTTAGCTTCAGTCAAGCTTAGTCAGAATATTTAATTATATGCATATTAGTGCATACAGAGTATTTACAGTAGTATCAGTTATCTATGTACTCTCATGTTCAGTTACTCTATATCAAGCAATCACTTATTATTTATGCATATGAACCCTTGCATTTTGCCTAACCTCATCTAGCATACCAGTATATTCCATGTACTAACACATACTCTTTCTTTGCACTATGATATCTCATATCATAGGTTCAAACACTCAGGTTCCCAACTATGCATAGTTAGATTTAGATTCATCCAGTAGCAGTAGATTAGCAGTGAGTCCTCATCATTCGAGGATATTCTTTTATTTTATTATTTCAGTAGACTTGGTATTTTAGTAGATGGAGTTAGTTGGGGGATTTTCACATCAACTCCCTTTTCATATAGTTTCAGTTAGAGGCTTTTCAAACTAGTTTTCAAATAGTGTTTAGTTTTACAGATAGTTATTTCAGTTGATACATTTTAGCAATATTTCCAAATTTTGAAGATTATGGCATTTCAGCCTATTTTTCACATTTTTATAGTATTATGTTTTAGTGCTCATACCAGATACCAGTCATGGGTTAGATTGTGGTCCTTTGGGGTCGTAGCACTGTGTAGCGTCTAAGGTACAAACTTAGGGCATTACAACATGTCGTTATTTAGCTAAAATAGTATCTTACCTTGAAAGTTCATGCCCCTTTGAGGTGTATTTTGACTATGTTTTACTGCGTCTGAAATGCGTCCACAAATGGAGAAAGACATTTCTATTATTTTTTTGGATTAAAACATCACTTATTTTCATATTTCGAATAAATTTTATCCAAAAAATAATCTCTTGATCGATCATTTGACAAATTTAAATTTAAATTCATTGTCGTAGCCGAGTCGAATGAGTGTTGAAAAAGATGGCACGAGGAATCTCCTGTTCTTGCCTTAAAATCCACATGAAGGAGTGTTTCTTAATATAAATAGAAGAAAGTTTCTTTCTCCCACCAATGTGGGAGAATTCTACTTTCTTATGTGAAACTTTACTTTTCCTCCAATTTGTTCCCTCTATTTTCCATTTGCATATTAGCTTAGAACCAAACAATCGTTCACCTAAATAGGGAATGACTATTTTATCAAATTTTTTTATGGATAAGTGTGTGATCAACAAGCAATGATTGATTTCATCTAGATAGGTAGGCTTCCCTTGTATCTTTTTATAGTGAACATGCATCGGATGCACTCGGTCAATTAGTAGTTGTGCAATCTTTGAATCATTAAACTTTGATGTACACCTAGACAACACAAGTCACATATCCATCTTTTTAACATTTATGTTTCTCAAGATTTTGTTTGTCTCATCAATGAAGAAGTTTTGGTTTCATGAGAGCTTTGAGAATAGGTATTTACTAACATTCTCCTTGAAGTGACTTCTAATTTATCCTCATATAGATGATTCCTAAATGTTTAATCTTATAGATCAAATTATTTGGTCAAATCTGCCAAACTTAGAAACCATTATAAAGCCATAAGCCTTATCCTTGTTTCTTGAACATTGTCTTCATCATGAGAATGGGTTAAGTATATTGATAATGTTGAACTATTAGTTTCAAATTTATTTGATCTCCTTGAAAATATCTCTTGGAATTTCTAGTCTACTAGGTAGAGTTATCGCCATGCTGTCCTGTCCTAGGCCTTAACTCCATTTCCTTTGATGTTCTCTCAACTCCCTCTCTAGATGGGCCTTTTGTATATTGATCTAACATATGATCCTTTGACTTTACATAGTTAATAATGAATATTCCGCTAAAGAGTAGTTCTATAATGGTATATGTCTCTGTCATATGATAAGAGTTATCATTGTACATTATGCTCCATGCCCAACCTATCATCGCTTGACTATCACAATGTATACATACAGGTGCAAAAGGTTTGGGCAAATAAGGAATATCTTTTAAGAAATTCTAGAGCCATTCAGCTTCTTTACCAACTTTATCTAACGCGATAAATTTGGATTGGCTATACATGTCTGTTTGGATGATTTCCAAGAGTCTTCTTGTACACCTAAAATAAATACATATCCACTTATGGATTTTACTTCATTTAATCTAGTGATCTAATTTTTGTCACTATATCCTTCAATTACCTTTGGATATTTGTTGTAATGCAAACCTTAGGATTGAGTATGTTTTGCATACCCCAAATTGCTTTTCATTGCCATCTAATGAGTTTTATTAGGATTACTCATGTACCAACTCATTTTTTCGAATAGCACATGATATATCTGGTGATGCGTAAGCAGA
Organism: Capsicum annuum; assembly: GCF_002878395.1. NCBI lineage: Eukaryota > Viridiplantae > Streptophyta > Magnoliopsida > Solanales > Solanaceae > Capsicum > Capsicum annuum. The sequence continues at coordinate 234,019,015 of NC_061111.1, read as the reverse complement.
TAGTAACACAATTTAGCCTTTTAACTGAGAATAATTGCAAAATCTTAAGTAACTTTTGTTGTTTTTGATTTTTTTCTCTTTGATTTTGTAGTAAAGTCAAGATGCAGGGAAATATATGAAGGCTATGTCAAGAAGGATGATTTTTTGGTGAAAACAATTGTGTTTTGAAGATATCATCTGGAGACATATCTGGCAACATGTCTGATGAAATGTCTGATAAGTTATCATATTCTGATAAGCTATCACACAGGTCATTACACTAAGGCTGAACACAAGAAATGGGAAGCAAGGTAAAAGCCTGATAAGTTATCAGACTTATGATAAGTCGTCACACAGGTTGTCAGACATATGAAGAGGACCTGACGACATTCTCTGTGTGATAAGTTATCAGATATATCATCACCTAAAAGAAAAAATCAAAATTTTAAATTTTAAATTTTTCTTAAGTTATGGATATAAATAGTACCTTTTAGGGTTCATTTATGGTCTTCATCATGTTGGACATCTTGAAATGGCTGGAACTCATTCCGCAGGCCAGTTTACCTCTTTTTGGTCTCTTAACTTAGAATTAAATTTTCAATTCTGTGATTTAGTTATGGGATATTCTTCTTGAATTTGGGAAGAGAATCAACTTCACACTTTATCTTTTGTATGTTAAATTACTTTGAATGATCAATTCATTTATTGTTATCGCTTTCTTTTTCATGTGGAACTAAAACACACAACTAGGGTTGTAAGATCTATGATTATTCCTCCACGGATGTAATAGTTGGCTAGGGTTTAAGTGATTCCGGGGACATCTTAATAATACCTTTGTTATGATTGTTATATATTGGTTGCAAACAAGAGATTGTGCCTTATGTTGATTTGCTCGAATAGAGAAATAAAATAAAGGTAGTGAATTATCAATGAGGATTTTGGAATGTTAAGTGCTTATATAATTATTAATGTTGTAAAGAGATTGATTAACTTGAGATAAAATCAGTATGAATACAATGATTTCCTAATTTTGAGAGAATTAGGGAGTTCAACATCTAAGTAGGTTGATAAACACTTAGATGGGATGTCGAAGCTGATAATTTGGTGTTTCCCACAAGTCATGAGAACCCAATACTATATTATTATTTAATGGGGATTAATAATCATAGTGATCACAACCCTATTTCCTCTCTTATTCATTGATTTAAACTATTGAAATTTTAGTTTTGAGTTTCTAAAGTAAGTTTAAAAGTTAACAATTGTTCAATCATTAAAAACCCCCATTTTATCTTTACGTGTCAGCTGCTTGAACTTAACTTATAACTTTAGTTTCAAATTTGTTTAATCGCCACTCATATTAGTCCTTGTGGATTCAGACCCGACTCCAAAGTTTGGTAAATATATTGATGACAATCGTCTTGCACTAAGTTGACGTGTAAGTTGAGCGTTATCAAAAGTGGTGCCGTTGTTGAGGAACACTTTGGCGTATTGTGTTGGTCTAGAATTTTAGCCTACTTGCTTGAATTCAAACTTTTAAATATTTATTTTTAGTTTACTTTGATTTCTTTTGTAAGGTAGATTTTTATTGTAGTTTTCTTAATACTATGGTATTGTGGAATGAACATGCACTTGGTGGTTGGAAGTCTTATCTTGATGATCCATGTCAATATTATGATGGACCTCACTTTTGGCAAGATTGTAGATATGCTCCCTGGAGAGAGATGTGTGCACCATCTCCATCCTACTGGGAGTATGATTGTTCATTATGTGGTGGTCAAGATGGACATTGGAGTGATTGCCTAAATGCCCCCTCCCTCCATTGTATTAACCCAAATTCTAGTTTTTCTTTTGAGTTTAACAGGTCTTATGGTCAAGAAAAAGAAGAACAAAGCACCGGAGAGAGTGGTATTGAAGCTATCATTCAACAAATGTTGGATCTCCAGGAAAAAACATATTATATTGTATGTGATATGCATCAAGGTATGAGGTTAATCATTCATGAGGAGATGGATATAGATGTCAATCATTCAAAGCACTCATCTACATTATGCTTAAATGATATCTTGTCTGTGGAATCATTTAACATAATGGAAGAGTGTGAAATGAGGAGCAAGAAAGCTATATTGATATTGATCTTGATGTTGAGCAACCCTCGGTGATTTTCCAACAACTGAACAATTCATGAATAAAGATGTCGAAGATGAGGAAATGGTACTATAATCAAAAGAAGAAATCAAGAACAATCCTTGTGAAGACTCTAGTCCATTTTAGGGTAAAGATAATAATAGGGATGCTACTCTAGAATTGAGAGTTAGTTCTCGTTCAAACCTTTTTTCAACATTATGCATGGTGGATGTGATAAAAGTCGAATCATCCAAGCAAATGATGAATTTTGAAAATGAGGAGGAAAATTCTTACATTTTGGACTTTATCTTTCCAAAAGGGTATACTACAACCCAGTCTTGAAAGCCAAGAAGCTTTAAGGTCAATGTCCATTTAGTAGGTTTTTAAGATCCTCGTCGTTGCCCAATGAGCCAACACAAAAATTCGATGCAAAATTGGGCAAGCGGGTCAAGTCTTTAAAGTGACGTGATATAACATTCCTTATCATGCCCTCACATTTTCCCAACGGACCTAAAAGATGTAAAGATTGAAAGATGAACCGACAATTCAAATTTTCTAAGTGGAGGGATAAAGAATAACTAAATATTGTCTTGCCGTGATAATAAATTAGGCACTTCTTGGGAGTCAACCCAAGGTATTTTGTTGTTTGTATTCGTATTGTGTGATTCACATCATATCTTTGCACCCAAGGTGCCGCAGGTATGTTTCTGACTCTCCTATTTTGGTTTGACACATTGGGGACATTGCATGATTTTAAGTTGAGGATGGGGCTATTTGTGGGTGTTGATGTCCTCCTAAGGATTTTGTTGTCGTGCCTCTTTTCCCCAGAATCTTGTTCCTAGTAGAGCCAACATGTTTAGGGATATTGTGGTTTGTTTTGTGATGTGTTATGGTTAAATGGGATAAAAATAAGTATCTACGGTAGTTCACATATTTTTGTTAATTTTTGGGAATGATAAATGCCTCTCGAATTGTCTATTTTTTAACTGTGTGATGTGCATCTATATGTGACTACTGTGAATCTTTTTATGGCATTGGTATTAGGGACATGATAGTCATTGCTAATAATTGCATGAACCGGATAGGTAGTATCTTGTAATGTACTTGTGTGCCATGTGCGTGTGAGATATTACTTAGTTCCCGTTCAATGTTAAATTCAGAACTTGTCGGGTTAGTCTTGCCTTGGTTGTAGGATAGGAGTTAGGAAAGGATCATAGGGCATTTTAAGATTAGCCCACTTCAAGCCTAAATGACCTTCCCTATATGCGTAATATTGCTTGATCCCTATTTTGAGCCTAAGTAGCCTATTTCTTTTTATAACACCTATACCATCCCATTTATATCATAATGAACCTGTTTTGGCCCTAGTCCTCCTTGGACACTATGCACCATGACATAGGAAAATGACCTAAGTTGAGGGTGGCTATCATAGAGGTATATGATGTTAAATGAGTATGAAGAAAGGTAGAATAAAAGAAAAGAAGAGAAAGCTAGGTGCGGTGGAAAAGAACAAGAAAAGAACAGTTGTGAAAAAGAAGAAGTGAATGTAGAAAAGACCGTACCCATCCTGAATAAGTGTGATCAATAAAAGAGAAGAATAGAAAAAAGTTAATAAGTGAGACCCCAAAAGCTAGTGTAGTGTAAACGAGGCTTAGATACTTTAAATATCATCGAGTATCATACCAGACCTTAGCCTACATCACAAGCCAAACACAAAACCTATAGTGATCCTAGCTGACCTGTCTGAAAATCATGGTAATCAAAATAAGGGTAAGCCTATTGTATTTTGCATACATTGATTGGAATTTCATTCTGAGAGTGAGCGTCTATTGATTGTCCCAATGGTTACATAGGTGATGTTTGATAAAAGTGAAGTCAGACTTCTTTGTAGTGAGAGGACACTGGTTTAGTTGGTAGTTGCTAACTTGTTTGGATAGTGTAATATTGGTACATGCATGGTTGCTGCTGCTGAATTGATGCCATATCTTTATTCCTGTGTGTCGCATTGTTGTTCTTCAATAATATACACAGTTATTTTAAAATTAATTGACCTTGAAGATGGTGAAGATTTTCTGAGATAATATGGATGGTTGACTGCCAAATGTACTTTGTATCCTTTTGGTTGTGTTTTAGTTGCTTGAGGACATGCAATTGTTTTAAGTTGAGGGTGTTGATGTTTTAGCAGATCCTAACACATTTGATGCTTTTAACTGAGAATAACTGAAAAGTCTTAGGCATCTTTTATTGTTTTTGATTGTTTTCTCTTTGATTTCGTAGGAAAGTCAAGATGCAGGGAAATATATGAAAGCTATATTAAGAAGGATGATTTTTTGGTGAAAAAAATAGTGTTTTGAAGATATCACCTAGAGACATGTCTGACGACATGTCTAATAAATTATAAGATTTTTGATAAGCTATCACACAGGTCATCATACTAAGGCAGAACACAAGAAATTGTAACCAAGGTCTGATGACAAGTCTGATAAGTTATCAGACATATGATAAGTCGTCACACAGGTTGTCAGACATATGAAGAGGACCTGACGACATTCTTTGATAACTTATCAGATTTTTGATAAGTTATCAGACATATCATCACCTAAAAGAAAATTTTTGAATTTTGAATTTTGAATTTTTCTTATGGTACTGATATAAATAGCGACTTTTAGGGTTCATTCAGGGTCTTCATTATCTTGGATATCTTGAAACAGCTAGAACTCATTCCACATGCTATTTTACCTCTTTTTGGTCTCTTAACTTAGAATTCAATTTACAATTCTTTGATTTAGTTGTGGGATATTCCTCTTGAATTTGGGAAGAGAATCCACTTTAAACTTCATCATTAGTAAGATTAGTTACTTTGAATAATGAATTCAGTTATTGTTATCGCTTTGTCTTTCATATGGAACTAAAACCCACAACTAGGGTTGTGGGATCTATGATTATTCCTCCATGGATTTAGTAGTTCACTAGGGTTTAAGTGATTGTGGGGACATATTTATAATTCCTTTGTTATTATTGTGATTTATTGGTTGGAAACAACAGATCGCGCCTTATGTTGATTTTCTCTAACTAAGAAATAAACTAAAGGTAGCGAAATATCAATGAGGATTTGGGAAGGTTAAGTTCTCATCTAATGATTAATGTTGTAGCAAGATTGATCAACTTGAGATAAAATCAATATGAATAGAATGATTTCCTAAGTTTGAGATAATTAGGGAGTTCACATCTAAGTAGGTTGAGAAACACTTAGATGGACTGTCAAAACTGATAATTTGGTGTTTCCCACAAGTCAGGAGAATCCAATACTACAGTTATTATTTAATAGGGATTAATAATTATAGTGATCACAACCCTAGTTCCTCTCTTATTCATTGATTTGAACCATTGAAATTTTAGTTTTGAGTTTCTAAAGCAAGTTTAAAGTTAACAATTGTTCAATCATTGAAAACCCGCATTTTGTCTTTTCGTGTGAGTTGTTTCAATTTAAATTGTATCTTTACTTTCAAATTAGCTTAATCGCCACTCACATTATTCCCTGTGGATTCGACCCTGACTCCAAAGTTGGGTAAATATATTCACGATGACTACTTTGCACAAAATTGAAGTGTAAGTTGAGCTTTAGGATCTGGTCACGTACAATTCATGATATACATAAACTTCACAACACTCTTCGTAGTGAACCTATGAGTCATTTCCACTTTCTTTCTTTTAAATTGTAAAGTTCACATCAAATGGAGTCTTAGGAATATTGAAATCTAAATACTTGAACTTGTCAGGTACCTTTTTAATGTGATGATACTATAACAACGTCAATCCTTGTGGAGTTTTATTTATTCTTATCCCTAAGATGACATCCGCAACTCCAAGGTCTTTCATATCAAACTACCTCTCAAGAATTTATTTTGTAGCATTTATGTTAGAAATGTCTCAACTGATGACCCAACATATCATCAACATACAAACAAACAATGACCTTGCCAATTAGATTTTATTTAATGTAAACAGACTTATCACATTTGTTTATCTTGTAGTCGTTTGCCAACATGGTTTCATAAAACTTTGCATGCCACTATTTGGTGCTATGTTTTAGTACATAAAGAGACTTTACAAGTTTATATTTTCTTTTATTTACCAGGAACCACCAAACCCTATGGTTATTCTATGTAAATTTCTTCCTTCAATTCTCTATTTAGGAATACTATTTTCACATCCATTTGATGGATTTCAAGACCATATACCATCACTAAGGCAACCAATATCGGAATGGACGATATCGTTGTTGTAGGTGAGTATGTTTCAAAATAATCAAGGCCTTCTTTTTGTCTAAATCCTTTCATAGAAAGTCTTGCCTTCTATTTTTCAATAGTAACATCAGCTTTTATTTTCCTTTTAAAGATACATTTAGAACCTAAAGGTTTATTTTCAAGAGAAAGATCAACCAACTCCCAAGTGTGGTTGCTCAAGATTAAATCAATTTCACTATTGACTGACTCTTTCCAAAAGAAAGGGTCCGAAGATGACATCACTTCTATAAATGTTTGTGGCTCTTTTTTAAGAAGAAATACTATAAAATCTAATCAAAAGGAAGTTGACGTTCCTTGATATGTATTACGAATTGGATTCTCATCATTAAGTACATTCTTGTTAGGTTCATCTCGATGTCTTTTAAACCATCCATTAGACTAATCATGTCCAATTTTATATGGATAAATATGTTCAAATAACTCAATATTATCTAATTCAATTACCGTATTTTCATAGATATCTGAATGTTTGAATTTATGAATCAAAAATTGACATACTTCACTACATTTGGTATATCCAATGAACACACAGTCCACAGTCGTAGGTCCTATTTTTAACCTTGTAGGCATAAGAACTTGAGCTTTTGCTAGGCACCTCTACGCTTTGAAATATTTCATATTGGGTTTTTCTCCTTTCCATTTTCATATGTAATTGAATTTATCTTACTATGGGCCAATCTACTGAGTATTCAGTTAGCTATAAAGATAGATTTCCGGCAAAAGTTTTGTGGTAAATGCGAACTAATGAGTAAGACGTTCATCATTGTCTTAAATGTTCGATTTTTCCGTTCATCATTGTCTTAAATGTTCGATTTTTCCTTTACAAAATTTTATTTTATTAAGGTGAAGATAAGGCAGCAGTTTCATGGAGAATTCTATTTTCTATGCATATCTTCCTCCAAAGGAGATCCATATTCTCCACCCCTATCATTTCTTATCAATTTAATCTATTATCTAATTGATTTTTAAATTCCATTTTATATTTCCTAAACATGTATATTATTTCATCTATACCATTCAACAACTAAAAACAACAGCATCTAGTCCAATCGTCAATAAGAGTTATAAAATATATTTTCACACAAGATGATGTTGATTTCATATCACAAATGTCTATATGGATTATGTCTAAGGGATTGAAATTTCTTTCACCAAGATTATAAGAATGTTTAGCACACATCAAATTGACACATGCTTAATGCTTTGATTTATTGAACTTAAACTTGTGCAAAACTTCTAAGTTAATCAGTTTTCACAAAGTTTCGTAATTTGATATGCCCTAAACGTTCATGTCACAATTCATCTGACTCAAGAAAGTAAGTAGAAATAAAACTTTTATTGATTTCAATAGTCATTACATTGATTGTAAAAAATCCCTTGGTGAGATAACCTTTACCTACATACACTTCTCCTTTTCTAATTTCATCCTTATTAGAAACAAATACATATTTGAATCCAATTTTTGTCAGAAGTGATATAGAAACCACATTCTTTTTCAACTCCGGATCATGAAGGACGTTGCTCAGTGTAAACACCCTACCTGCCATCATCTTTAAGAAGATTTTCCCCATTTCTTCAACTTTTTCTATTGCCCACAAAGCTAACAACTCCTTGTTGGCACATACATGGCGAGTGGCACTAGAATTAAGTACACAATCTCAATGATCACCCACCAAGTTGTATTTTGGAAGCATAGTGCATAGATCATCTATATTATTTTTGGATTCATCCATGTTAGCTTGATCCTCTTTATTTCCTTTCATAGGGGACCAACAATCTACGGACTTATGGCTAGCCTTGCAACGATTAATTCAATTTTCTTTGAATTTCTTCTTTGGAGGATTATTTTGTTTGGCAGATTCTTTCTTTCATTTCTTTGAGTTGTTAGGTTCATCCTCCATAATATTTTCTCCACTAATTGCAAAATTTCCTTTTAACCTCTTCTCGGATGCTTTGTTATCTTCTTTAATATTTAACCTCACAATGAGATCTTCAACTTATATCTCCTTTGTTTTATTCTTTAAGTAGTTTTTGAAGTCCTTCCAGAAAGGTGGCAACTTCTTTATTATAACCGGTATTGGAATGTCTTATTCATAATCAAACCTACAACAAAAGATTATGTGATTATAAATAAGAATTTTAATATGTTCAAGTAAAGTAATCACTATGTTCATACCTCCTGCCAGGAGATCATGGATGATTATTCGCAGTTTTTGAACTTTAGAAACAATAGTCCTACTGTCTATCATGTTAAATTCAAGAAATTTTGCAACAATAAACTTTTTAGTTCCTGTATCCTCAATTTTATATTTTTGTTCCAAAGTATCCCAACATTCTTTTGAGTTTTTCATACCACTGTACATATTGTACATGTCATCTTAATGGACACTCAGTATATACTTCTTACATAAAAAAATTTAAGTGTTTTCATGCCTTCATTATCATAAAACATTCTTTGTTCGGTATCATTTCGGGAAACTCAAGAATGTTTTTTGGAGATAAAATTTAAAGAATTAAGGTCACCAAGTTGAAGAACATCTTTTGCTGCTAACATTTGAAATACACACCCGAAGACTTTTTGGGCTTCTCCATTGGAGCCATAGCGGGTGCAACACCTGTACAACTTGTCGTAGCCAATGTTGTTGCTGAGACACTTGCCATTCCATCATTTTCATGACTTTCATTAGACATTTTTGCGATCTGAAAGAGAAAGCCTGTAACACCCCAATTTTTTGAATCAGAACGCTACACGGTGCTCATGACCCGGAAGGACCACAAGCTAACCCATGACTGATATCTATACCTGTATACTAGATAATATATCATAAAACAAGGAATCATGAACATGAAAGGCCATAAGGTTCGAACTAAATAAACGTCTGATAACAAATTATCTGAAAAAAGGAATAACAATACAAAAACAAGTCATAAATACTGAAAATAATGAGATCTAAATATCAAATCTAACATCTAGTCTAAAAGCCTCTAACTGAACTGAATAAGGAATTGAAGAAACATGTCTCCAACTAACTCAATCTAGTGATTGAATAGTAAATGTAGCAATAATCATATTGTCCTCAAATTAGAAGGACTCAATGCAAACTCTGAACACTAGAATACTACTGCTAATTTGGAGCTTGTGCCTCTAAACCTATGGTGTAACTTAAGAGAAAGCACCATAGCACAAATGCGTCAGTACGTCTGAATGTACTAAGTATACGAGTGAGGTAGGCTTAATGTAATGGGTTATATACACGAACAATGCTGACTAATATGAACATGAGAATATATACGAGCATATATAACTATAATTGAACTCGTGGAGGTACTGACTATTGAGTCTGAATATTGACAATATGAGTGTACTGATATTGAGATACTAAATAGATGAACGAATATTTTTGACAGTTTGAATTATGAAGAACTGGTGTGATTGACAGTGTCTAACAGTCATGAAATACTAAAATCTGAAGAACTAGCTGAGTTCTTTACTGAGACTGGGTGACTGTAGCTAACAATTTTGAAATCTGTAACTGAAACTGTAGGAAGTAGTTGTTTAACCGACATACCCCAATAACACATATAGCTAAGTTAGGGTCCAGTCTCTACCCTAACTGGAGGGGTATCAATACCGCTCCACTGGTAAGGACAACTATAAGTGACCCTTATCTGGTAGGTACTCAAATAAGAACAGTGGGAACCCTAAACTGACAGGTTAAGACACCTCATAAACCCTAATCTAACAGGTTAAGATGTCTGAACATATGTTGGCTACGTAGTTCTAGAACACAAGGATGACTTCTAAGAATCACACCCTGAACTAGTAGGTGAGTTCCAATACTTGGGTTCACTCGGTGCTAATATCCACTCCCATTTGAAGGACATTAAACTGAATAACTAAGCTGAATTGAATAACTGAACTGAACTAATTAGCTGAACTGATATTGATTAATTGGACTGATACTAGTGGTATTGTTTAGTGGAGGTAAACTAAGTTTACTATGTTATTTTGACTGACGGAACGTACAGTGTTCTAAGTACTGACTGAGAGTACTAGAATTACTGAAATTGCTAGGAATACTGTTGTTACTGAGAATTCTAAAATCACTGAGTACTGAGATTACTGAACTAGTGAGATTGCTGAGATTTCTGAGTTTTCCTGAGTCACATACTAATTAAATTTTATAAATCATTGCTCGACCGAGATTATCGTGATAACATGATATGGCTCTAGCACACATCTATATTTTTTTGGGTAAAAGTACCCCGAAGACTCGATGGAGGAAAACTAACACAACTTGACTTTCTTGAGTACATGACCATCAATAATAATCCATAATACATGAGTGAGGGATTTCATGAAGTACATGGTCATCATAATAGCTAACATGAATAGGAATGCTTATAATCAAGTCATGAATCTCATATTTTAATATCATGGACATTCCAACAACATATACTATTCATAACGATTGCATGGAAACCATTTAAGAATAAGGGAATGGCAAACATGTAGCATTTAGTTCATATTGTAATAATTTGGGAATAACGTATGTGGTACTTCAGAATCATGATCTTGTTCATAGCATGGAAGGCATATAGACACACTATGAATCCATTCCCCAATCATTATGTACATTCCATACCACAACTATGACACATAACAACAACGTGGAATTTATGTGAAATCATAAAGCATAGAGCATGGAATTCATATCAAATTATAATGGTTAACATTGGCTTGTCGTTCAAATACTATTGAGTCATGGAAACCTTGTTTATCACATACTAAGCATTTTATCTAGCACATTCCATGCACTCTTTAAGGCATAGGTGTATTCATAAATTTACACCACCTTAATCCACCCAAATTCATGGGTTCCAACTACATGATCACAATCTTCACGAAAGTTTATGAAATTCCCACTCTATAGCATAAACCACAAACAACAACATCAATACAATCATATCACCACAAAACATTCATGATTTACTTATCAAATATTGATTCTTGAACTTCATGGAAGAAAGGAATCTGTGGATGAACACTACGCATACCTTAGATTAAGAATTCGTGAAGATTGACAAAAAATTTTCCTTTAAATAGATGCTTCTATGAAAACCCCAGGGTTTCTTCTTGGGAGTTTTCATCGTGAGAGAAAACCCTAATCTTGTAGTTGAGAGTATAAGAGAGAGCTTTTTGAGATATTTAACTAAAGATAATGGAAGATAATATGTTCCTTGAGGATTATAAGTCGTGGAAAGTAAAGGAAAAAGACCAAAATACCCTTATGAAATAAATTTCCAGTTGCTGAAAATAATAGTTGACGACATTTTTGACAAGGCATTAAAAAAATGGTAAGCTACCACGAATGTCGTCACTTAGGAGTTGGATTCTTCCTAAGGCAAACAACATTTGTGACATGGCATCAAAAATGAGGTAGGCTACCACAAATATAATCACTTAGGAACTGGTTTTTGCCTAAGGCTGACGACCTTTGTGATAGGGTGTCAAAAATGTGGTAAGCTACCATGAATCTCGTCACACTATTTCCAGCCTGACATGTTGGAGTAAAATAGGAATAACTCTTTGCTCCGATATCAGATTTAGGAAAAATTGGTATCGTTGGAAAGCTAATTCAATTATATATCTGTTGATAGGTCATGAGATCAAAACTTCCAAGTATAATGAGAGATATGCTCTTTTGAAGTTGAGTATACCAATATCCTTCTCAAGAATTCAATAGGTAAAGAATGTTTTGATTCGTCTGATAGCTGGGAGTTATTTGAAGCCTTAATATACATGTAAATTAATCATAAAACAATAAAAGAACCATGATGTGATATGCATGATATTAGTACATGGCTCTAATATTGGTTTGGATTTTTTCGATGTAATACAATATCTCCCCCTTGGAAATATTCATCCACGAATGATGACTGCTTGAGAGGGGAGAAAAGATAAAATGATGCATATATAGCATGAATGAATTATCAAGATTTTATGGCTGGCATGATTGAAAATTGAGCATATCATACTGTATATGTATATCTAATGTATGCGTAGCTGGTTTGTGAATGTAGGACTGAGTGTTTCGATAAACTGAGTTTCTCAAACTGAGAATGCATATCTGATGTATAACTGATAAGCTGAATCCATACATATCTGATGCATGATTATATGACTAACATGATAGGTGAATACATGACTAAAATTACTAGTAAGCTGATCACACATATCTGATGCGGGAATACATAACTGAACTGACTCATGAATATGTAATGGTAAAGATAACAATTTTGAAGTAAAAACTGAACATGGAACTAAATAGAAAGTTTGGTACTGAAATCTAAACATAAGAATGAGTAATCTTAAAGAAGACTTCTACCATGAGCTAAAAATACTGATGAGTCTGAGATTCATTTCTCAATATGCATGAGAGAAAACATCAGAACATAACTGAGTTTGGAACATAATACATGAACTAAACTGAGACATTGAGTACATGGCCTACGATTGAGTTTTGAGGTTAGAGGGTTGGCTCATAAGTAAAACTTCCTCTAAGATAGATTCATCAAAGAAAACGACAAAATTAAATTATGGATGTTTAGGGGCTATAATGTATGTCCCCCTTGGGACACTATGTCCCTTAAAGGATGCAAGACTGACCTTGATGAGATATTAAGAAAGTTGAGGTGATGCACAAGGCACCTAGGTACAAAATCGTGAATGATTATGTGAGATCTAAAACTGAAGCATGAGGCACAAATGCATAGACATACTGACTTATCTAATTAACTGAGTGACTGGCAACTGAACACTAGGTATGCAAGACTGAATTGCACTTAATCTGAGTAGCTGGGTTGAGGCCATAAAGTGTTATGCATATGATAAGGGACTAACTGGGTAACATGAGGTAACTAATCATGGATTTCGTGAAAGCTATATTGTCTGAAAATGCTGGACCACATGTATTACATGATTTGGAAACATTTCATAGACTAAGGTATTCAAATACCTATAACTGAGTAGCTGATAACTGTATGCTATGGCCAAGAAAGTCTAAAACTAAACTAAATTTCTGAGCTGAATACTGATGTAAAGCTGACAATATAACTTAAGACTGTTATGGGGATCCATACTTGATCTAAATGTTGGGTCCTGATAACTGAATACTGAAACTGACGTTTAAACTAATATTGAGGTGCTTATTTCTGAGACTAAACACTAGTTACTGAGTACTGAACTGTAACTGAAATAGAAACTGAGTTGTAATAGTTGCACAATGAAGGATAACATAAGTCAAGGATCTAAATATACATTCACACTCTGAATTTTCCTAATTTCTAAGTACTACCTCTCTCTAGCTCCCTGCTTGCATACTTACAGGATATTCAAACCTTTCTTCGTGACTACACCCTTGTGTAAAGAAAACATGCAACAACCTTCTCTTAGCATGAATCATTCATTCCCTTATTTAAGCAACTACTCATCGCTACACTGCACTGTTTTCACAAAGAGAGCTCACTAAAGGGGGTTAAATCAGGAGAATTTAAAACATGAATAGACACATAACTGAACTTGGCACTCGACTGAAGTTTGAGGGATAGAATATAAATACCATGTGTGTACCAAAAGGTGTAAACTGAGGGTATGCATGACATAGTCTAAATTTAACTGATCAGTAGGGATGTAGCATGAGTCATGGAAGCTGAGTATATTGTAAAACATGATATGCATACATGAGTCATGGGTTGCATGACCCGAGTCTAAAATTTCTGAGTTCATGGAACATTATTTGTAACACTGAGTAATCTAGAACTGAACTTCCTATACTGGGAACTGAAAGCACACACAATTCTATGGAATACGTGTGAACATAAGATATATCCATGGAATTTGAGACATGAAGCATGTATAGGAATTATGCAAACTAAAGTACAAAGCTTTACGCTGAGATAAGGATGGGTCGGGAATCGCCTTCCTTAACTGCTTTTCTGTACATACTGACACTACTACTGGAATCTGAAAACCTGACTTTGGTATTTGATCTACCATCCCCACTTGGATTTACGTCATCATCATAATTCTGTGACCACTAAACTAAACATTGAACTAAACTACAATCATTATCACATACTTATACTCTGATTAGCACATGCTTGCCTTAATAAACACATCATCTTCCCCTATTTCCCTTACATACCACTAGTATCACATTTACAACTTCATGCTTAATTTTGAGTTAATTAACTTAAATTTCTAACTCATATTATTCAAGCCTACTGGTTCATTCTGGCACAACTATCCCTATGAATAAATAGTCTGTTCAATCTGGATATTATTATCCCAACTCTATTGCTGCTAAACTCCTGGGTTCATGCTTCTAACTCTAGTCATATACTATCATAGGATTTTGTGAAGGGATCTGCTGGAACATCTAAATCTGGATTCGAGAACGTGTTCTCATTATCATGAATAAGGTCTGTACAACTTTGGGACATAACAAAACTGATGGGATACTGTTGAGCATGAGGGAAATCCTATAGCTATCTGTAGGGACTATTTGAGAAAGCCCTATCTGTAGGACTTAAGATTTACTACTTCTGTTACCTTGAAAGTAAGGTAAAGTTGACATGACTAAAGTATGATATGAATCTACATGAGTTTTCTTAGACAAACTTTCTATAGCATGATCTGAGACATGAAAGAAGGGAAACTGTTCCTAAAACATCTCATATCCTCCTGAACATAAGTGTGGTACACAACACACGCATGTACAAGGCTCTACTAGATGTGGCTTTTAGACTTCCTAGGATTCTATTGAGCCTTAGGATCTGATACCAAGTTTGTAATACCCCAATTTTCTAAACCAAAATGCTAAATTGTACTCGTGACCACGAAGGAAAACAAGCTAATCCATGACTGATATCTGTACCTATATACTGTATAATTATTATAAAATATGGAAACATGACCATGAAAGGCCATAAGGTTTGAACTGAATAAACGTCTGATAACAAAATGTCTAAAAAAGGTATAACAATACCAAAACAAGTCATAAATACTGAAAATAATGCTATCTGAATATCTAATCTGACATCTAGTCTAAAAGCCTTTAATTAAACTGACTAAGGAGTTGAAGGAATGTCTCTAACTCCATCTAGCAACTAAATAGTATATGTAGAAATAATCATATCATTCTCGAATGAGAAGGAGTCACTGTAAACTCTAAACACTTGAATACTACTGCTAATCTGAAGCTCGTTCCTTTGAACCTATGGTGTAATATGAGAGAAAGCACCATAGCAGAAATGCATCAGTACATCTAAATATACTTAGTATATGAGTGAGGTAGGCTAAATGCAAAGGGTTATATGCATAAACAATGCTGACTAATATGAATGTGAGAATACATACATGCATACATAACTGTAACTGAACTCGTGGAGGTACTGACTATTGAGTCTGAATACTGACAACATGATAGTACTGATACTGAGATACTAAATAGATGAATGACTATTTTTGCTAGTTTGAATTATGAAGAACTGGTCTGATTGAAAGTGTCTAACAATCCTGAAATACTGAAATCTAAAGAACTATCTGTGTTCTTTACTGAGACTGGGTGACTTTAGCTGACAGTCCTGAAATTAGTAACTGAAACTGTGAGAGTAATTATTTAACTGACATGCCCCAATTGGAGGGGTATCAATACCGTGCCACTTGTAAGGACAGTGATGAGTGGCCCTTATTTGGTAGGTACTCAAATAAGAACGGTGGAAACCCTAAACTGACAGGTTAAGACACCTCATAAACCCTAATCTAACAGGTGAAGATGTCTCAACCTATGCTGTCTACTTAGTTCTGGAACACAAGTCTGACTTCTAAGAATCTCACCGTAAACTCGTAGGTGAGTTCCCATCCTTGGGTTCACTCGGTGGTCACATCTACTCCCATCTGAAGGACACTGAAATGACTAACTAAGCTAAACTGAATAACTGAACTAAACTGATTAGCTGAATTGATACTAATTAATTGGACTGGTAATAATGGTATTGTTTAGCGGAGCTAAACTAAGTTTATTGAGTTATTTTGACTGACAGAATGTACTGTGTTCTGAGGATAGACTGAGAGTACTGGAATTACTAAAATCGCTAGGAATACTACTATTACTGAGATTTCTAAGATCACTGAGTTCTACGATTTCTAAACTAGTGAGACTGCTGAGATTTCTGAGTTTTCCTAAGTCACATGACTAACTAAATTCAATAGATCATGACTCGACTGAGAGTAACGTGATAACATGACATGGTTCTCGGCACATAGCTATATTTTTTAGGTACAAGTACCCCCACGACTGGATGGAAGGAAACTGGCACAACTTGACTTTCTTGAGTACATGATCATCAATAACAATCCATAATACATCAGTGAGGGATTTCATGAAGTACATGCTCATAATAATATCTAACATGAATAGGAATGCTTACAATCAAGTCATAAATCTCATATACTATTCATAACGATAGCATGGGAACCATTTAAGCATAAGGGAATGGCAAACATGTAACATTTAGTTCATATTGTATTAATTTGGGAATAACTCATGTGGTACTTCAAAAGCATGATCTTGTTCATAGCATGGAAAACATAAAGACACACTATGAATCCATTCCATACCACAACCATGACACATAACAACAACTGGGAATTCATGTGAAATCATAAAGCATAGAGCATGGAATTCATATCAAATTATAATGGTCAACATTAGCTTGTCATTCAAATACTATTAAGTCATGGAAACCTGGTTTATCACATACTAAGCATTTTATCAAACAAATTGAATGCACTCTTTAAGGCATAGGTGTATTAACAAATTTACAACACCTTAATCCACCCAAATTAATGGGTTCCAACTACATTATCACAATCTTCTGGAAAGTTCATGAAATTCTCACTCTATAGCACAAATCACAAACAACAACATGAATACAACCATATCATCACAAAACATTCATGATTTAGTTATCAAAGATTTATTCTTAAACCCCACGGATGAAAGGAATCCATGAAAGAACACTATGCATACGTTAGATTAAGAATTCGTGAAGATTGACAGAGAAATTTCCTTGAAATAGACTCTTCTATGAAAACTCTAGGGCTTGTTCTTGTGCGTTTTGATCTTGAGAGGAAACCCTAATCTTGTGGTTGAGAGTATAAGAGAGAGCTTTTTAAGATGTTTAACTAAAGAAAATGGAAGATAATACAATCCTTAAGGGTTGGAAGATATGGAATGTGAAGGGAAAAGACCAAAATACCCTTATGAAATAAATTCTCAGTTGCTGAAAATAATAGCAGACAACATTTGTGAAAAGTTGTCAAAAATGTGGTAAGCTGCCACGAATGTCATCACTTAGGAGCTGGATTCTGCCTAAGGCTAACGACATTTGTGACATGACATAAAAATATGGTAAGCTACCATGAATGTCGTCACTTAGGAGATGGTTTATGCCTAAAGATAATGACCTTCGTGATAGGGCATCACAAATGTGGTAAGCTACCACGAATGTTATCACACTATTTCCAGCTTGACATGCTGGAGTAAAATAGGAATAACTCTTTTCTCCGATATAGGATTTAGGAAAAATTGGTATCGTTGGAAAGATAATTCAATTATATATCTGTTGATAGGTTATGAGCTCAACAATTCCAAGTATAATGAGAGATATACTTATTTGAAATTGACTATACCAATATCTTTCTGAAGAATTCAATCGGTAAGGAATGTTTTGATTCGTCTGATAGATAGGAGTTATTTGAAACCTTCATATACATATAATTTAATCATAACACTATAAAAGAACCATGATGTACTATGCATGAGCTTGGTACATGGCTCTAATATTGGTTTGGATTTTTCAGGGTATTACAGAACCAATTTAGTATGGTTTCTTAGGACTCAACCTGACGTAAAGCATGGGTTTTAGCTCAAGAAGAATGTAATATAGATCCTGTATTTCTATAACCTGAGATTAATATGGGAATTATGGTGTAAAGTTATTGTTTTTTATTCAAGGGTTAGAACATGGTCATGTGTTTACACATATAATTTGGAGCGTAGACGTTGGCATAAAATGAATGTATAAGACATCATTAGAATGTTTTCTTTGATGAAGTCATGAAATATGCTAGAATAAGAATGCGCTATAATGTAACTCTTCATATTTCTTTACAGAAAACCCTTACTATCTTCATATCAAGAACCTATTTTGTTCTTTAACCTATCATCTCTCACTTAGGTCAAAGTCGACATTTAAATTATCTGAACCTATTCTCAAGTCTAAGCTATCATCAACTTACTCCCCTGTTAGACTATATCTTTTGGTATACAACACTTTCTAGGACTTCTTTCTGAGATACTTCTCTTAATTTTCTATAAACTTTGCAGTAATCATTTTATAATTTATGCTTTCATTAGTATACGTAACCACTAGATCTATACCTTATCTCTCCTTCTAAGTCTACTAACATCATACCTAAATTCTCATCCACCCACTCAAAAGTAAATTGAAATTGTACGAAAAGGCTTAACATCGTCCATTTATAATCCTCTCAATTCATCTCTCAAAAGCACCATATACTACATATTTAGGCTTCTCCACACTTATATACTCAGGGTACTAACTAGGCACACATAACCCTAAATAAGTAAGAATCTCATATAATAACATACTACCTTAGGTACACCTTTATTTTTATAAAATTTAAGGCCATGATCATCTAAGGGCTCAGCTACAATTCATTGTTTCACTTCAATTCAACATATATATTATTTTTGCAGATTCTTACTATCCCTAAATTATCAAACCTAAGCTCTTCCACACAAAAAACTCAAGCCCACTTGATCTATTTTTCCAGAACAAGTGCTATCACCATTATACCGCCATTCATTCATTATTGAGGTCGTCTAAAGTTCAAGCTTAGTGTTTACTAAACATGGATGCCAATATTATCTGATAATACTAATTTGAACTCTAACTTATAAAAAACATTTAAGAACTAATAGTCTATTCAGATTTCATGATAATATAGTCAATCCAAATCACACCATCTATCTCATTACAACCTACAAGCACATTCTCAATTGATATTACTATCACTCTTTACTAACATAAACTTATGAAATAATAAACTTCTTTATAAAACTGAGTATACTACAAGTCATCTTAACCAACCATTATTCCTGTATTAACTATAATAGAATTTTGTAAGTCTTGATACACCCTAGCCAACACCGAAGGACATTCCATCCTATTTCTCGCTTAATGACTACATGACAATTGATACATACTCCAATCAACACTATCCCCAATCTTTGTCTTCAACTCGAGTGACTTCATATTTTCGACCTTGAGATTATTTTACTACTTATGACGTAACACAAATTATTCCAAATAACAATATCTCTAGGGTGGCAACAATATCGAAGTATTTAGACACACCCTTCCCCTTAATGGTGTCATCTGAAATAAGTTCATTGAGAAGGACTAGGTGAACAATCTTACTATTGCTCAAAAGCACGATTTGTATGAGCAAACGTGTATTTTTTTTGAATTGGTAGACTCGAATAGACTAATGAACAACTAAAAATCCCTTGTACGGTCAGTTAAATTTCTTTTGGCTCTATTAGGGAGTACCTCATCAATAAGAAAATGAGTTTCATAACTCCAACCACCTTAAAGATGTGGTGTAGATAGAGAAATGTGAGAAACTCACAAATCAGAGTATGTTTTTTTTGGCACCATTTTACTGGATGATCTAGAATATGAAAAAATGGAAACTGTCACCTAAATGGACAGTAGCCTCCTCATTAAAAGTATGGCATTGTTCACACCCATAAAAAGGACTCTACTAGACACGGCTTCATAGACACCCTAAGAGACTTGAACTCTGGGCCTGATACCAAATTTGTCACATCCAGAGCCCTGGACGTGATGCGCACCCGATACTATTACTAGCATGGGCAAATGTTCTATCATAACACATAACAATAAAATTAACATGAAATAATATAACTAAAACAATATGAGATAGGAAAAAGATTTCTTAAAGAAGAGATATTTTCATCAAGGTTTATTATCACCACTTAATTTTATACAATACTAATAGTTGTGATAAATACTAGAAATTAAATTTTTTTTTTGACAATTAGACCAGCTTGGGTAGCCTCTAATAAGTACCAACACTGAATAGAAAGAAAATATAAAAAGTCTTCATATCTCATCCAGGCTTCTAGTAGAAAAGAGGCTCACCAATGGCAGAAGATAAAGATCCTAATGAGTCACTTAACCGCAGACTTTAGAACCAGAATATACATCATCAAATGATGTAGCAGCAAATATGGTGAATACATGGAATGTATTGGTATGCAAAACTATTTCAAGAGGGTAGTACATTAAGAGATTAGAAATGAAAATAAAATTCGAATTTAAGTGAAGACAATTATAAAGGAACATGAATATAAACTTAATTTATAATTGACCAAATAAGGTAGAGTTAATTCCTTTGATTATTTGTGGGAGAAAGTAATGAACTTTCGTAATCCATCATATTAGTGAATGGAGTTTGATCTTGGCCTAATAAGCTAAGCCATCCTATACCTCGTTGGGCATAGGACATAACATGACATAATTCTCTAGAAAGTATCCATGATTATTCCCTTTTCAATACACATGAAGAAAAGAGTCATTCTCTCTATCCTACGTCGGTAAACATAGCTTTAGGCATTTATCATTTAAAGCTATGTCTCCATGGTCATCTAACTAAATTACTTAAGCTTATAATGTCATGTGTTTATCTTACTGATTCATGTTTATACATTATCTATATTAGGCCTCATATTCATGGTTTAGCCACTTTAGTGCCCATGTCTGAGAATTTACCAACTTGGGTTCATATTTGAGATTTAGACACCTTAGGCTCATTATCATAAACTTACCATTTTTGGCTCATGCTCGTAATTTACATGATTCATTAGAGTCCTTGAGGGTTCACGGGAGGTAGAATCATAATTGATTATGCCAAATTAATTCAGAAATTAAGGATTTTCATCACTCTAAGGAGAGTGAAATTTTGGAATGTTCATGTCATTTTCAGCATTCATGGAGTGTCATAAAACATTAGGTTAATTCAGTTTAAAGATTTTCATAGCATTTATAAACATTATGGAGAAAATTGAATTCCTTTTTGTTGGTTGGGGGGGGGGGGGGTGTCACAATTTCCGTTCAAATGTGAAAGTTGTTTCCGGTAGACTTGTTATAGCAAAATAATTAAGGATATCCTAGAGAACAAATCACATTGAGTTCATAATCATGAGTTATTATCATTATTGGATAGTTATGATAGGTAATATCATAATTCACTATGTTGTAGTACTTGAATATGGCTCCCATAGCTTTCGAGGAAATAATGTGTTCACTAAAAAATATTCTTATTAGGATTCATCTTCATATTATGTAATGCAAAGGCTCAAATTAGTAATTTAATCCAGTAGTAAGAATAAATTACCATAATATTGTTGGAGAATAAATAAAACTGTCCATACTAGAAATCAAGAAATGCTCCACTCTGTATCAAATTAACAATTATTTGAGCTAATATGAGTTAAGGTCATTAAATTCGTAATAATAATTTAAATTATTTCAAATCTTCAAGTGATTCATGGATTTACAAAATTTTATACATCAAAATAACTTTCAATGCTTGAAATTATGCATAGGTTTCCTATATTGATATAACTTAGAGCAAATAGAAAAAAACAAAGAGTTTACCCATAGATATTTTAAAAAAACTTGCATGAGAATTTAATTCAGGAAATAGGATTATAGGAATTCTTCACCCCTATTTTATGTTGGAATGACTTTTATTGGAGAACATGAAATCAAGGAATTACAAAGAAAGAGTTGTTTTACATACCTCAAAAAATGCTAGAAAAATTGTGATTGGAATCAAAGTATTTTACTTGATTCTTGAACCGAATTCTCATGGATTCCTAATAGTTGTGTTATGGAGGATAATATGGGGTGTTATGTGCTGAAAAGATTCTTAAAACTGATGATGAAAAGATTTAGATCGTGTTGGTGGTATTTGAAAATGTTTGGACAAAATTGCCCTCGAAGGGTTTTTAAAATTGGGCCATGTAACGGCTCTGCCACCTTTTATTAAATGATCATAACTTTTTATTTCAGACTTAGATTAATGAATGGTTGGTAGCATTGAAAAGAAGACTCAAAATTCTTTTATTGTATAGGTAATGGGTCATTTAACTCCAAATATTTTAGTAGAAATGCTTATTTAAATTTAATCCTTGTATGAACTTATAAGAAAACTAAATCATTAAAGGACCTTTCATCTCAAATTTGTTTTAGAGATTTCTTATGTAACACCCCGATTCGCTGAACTAGAATGCTACACGGTGCTTGTGACCCCGAGGGACCACAAGCTAACCCATGACTGATATATGTACCTGTATACTACAAATCATGATATAATAATGTAGAATACATAGAACTGCAAGGCCATAAGGTTCAACTGAACACAATCATGTGGGTGAAAATACCCAAAATAACTCAATCTGAATGTAAATCTGAATATAAATCTGAAAGCCTCTAAACTATCTGAATAAGGAGTTGAAGGAACTTGTCTCCAACTAACTCTGTAAAACTGAAATGACGAAATAAATAAATGTATCAAATCATATTGTCCTCGAATCAATAAGGACTCACTGTGTCTCTGTGACTGGAATTCTACCGCTACTACTGGGCTGGATCTCGTGTCTCGGAACCTATGGTGTAACATGAAAAGAAAGCACCATAGCAAAAATATGTCAGTACAACTGGAGTACTGAGTATATGAGGAAGGTAGGCGGAACATAAAGGGTTTCATGCATTAACAACACTGACTGACTATGTGATAGCATGACCCATAAGATAATACATAGTTTCCTGATAACTGTCATGACTTATTCTAAAACTGATAACATGGATGACTGTATCTGACAGTCCTGTATATACTGAAATATAAAGAATGCCTTGAGTTCTTTTACTAAGACTGATACTGAAACTGTTGGAAGTAGTGTTTAACCGACATGCCCCATGTATGCCGTTATGGCTAAGATGGGGTCCAATGGGGTGTCAATACCGTGCCACGGGTAAGGACATACTGTGAGTGACCCTTATCTGGCGGTACTCAATGAGAATGGTGGGAACCCTAAATTGATGGGTTAAGCCACCTCATCAAGCCTAATCTAATGGGTTAAGATGTCTAAACCTACGTTGGCTGCGTAGGTCTGGAGCACAGGGATGACTACTAAGAATCATACCTTGAACTGGCCGGTGAGTTCCCATCCTTGGGTTCACTCGGTGCTTACCTCCTCTTCCATCTGGAGGGACTGAACATGAATAACTGACTGTGTATGACTTAATCTTACTGAATTCTATTGACAAGCAGAGTGTTACTGATATCTGACAACTGACTAAGATCATGAGGTTTTCTTGAGTCACATGACTGACTGATGTCTATGGAATCATAGATTGTGTTCGGATATTGTGAAACATGACATGGCTCTAGGCACACAACTATAGTTTTTAGGTACAAGTACCCCCAGGACTCGATGGAAGGAAACTAAAACACATGACTGACTTGATCATAAGAGTAGAGTCCATAATTTATAATATCATAAGTAGGGATCTCATATTAAGCATGGTTATCAACAATGTATTCCACGGAAAGGATTTCATAACACATGGAAGTACTTGCACAATCTTAATATCATGTTTATTGCATAATCATATTGGCAACACATACCAATAGCATGGAAGTTCATGTGGATTTCATGGCTATCATACATCTTGTTCATAAGTAGGACTAGCAAGTAAACATAGCATAATCTCATAGGAATAGTTCATGAGTATTCCAACAGCATTTACAAGGCACATTATCAACATATAAGTCATTGGAACGTAAGGGCATATCATGAATCCTTTACTTAGTCACAATTTTGCTATATTGCATGATTTCTAGTTTCTTAGGAATTTTATCAAACACCTTACATGCACATCTTAAGCATAGGTGAAATCATCAAATTATACATCATGAACAACAAAATTTAAATGTTTCAAACCCATATGATTACCTAAATTCATAAAAACATATAAAGATTCCATGTTGAAAAATCACCCAATATCAACAACATGATCATCAACACCCAACAACATAGAAATCATACTTTATAATGAAAAAGAGGGTTTTTCAGCTTTATGGATGAAAGGGATGGATAAATCAACACTACGCAAACCTTAGAAGGAAGATTCTTGATGATTGACTGAGGAATTTCCTTGAAATCGGATCTTCAAGCTTAGTTATGCAACCCTAGCTGTTTTTCTCTTTTAGTGCTCTTGGATGATGAGCTCTGAGATTATAATAGGGTTGTATAATGTTTAGAAGCGATATATTTTGAAGGGTTAAGTTTAGGGACGTGTAAAGAATGTTATAAGACTTAATTACCCTTAAAATAACTCAAGACGGAGTGTTTTTTGCGCCTAAGTGATTTCCTATCTTATGTTAGGCGGCGCCTAACAAATCACTTATCCTTGGGTTGGGCAACTCCTAACCAATCGCCTAATGCTTACTGTCTCTCACAAAAATGGGCATAACTTTTTGCTCGAGTATTAGATTAAGGCAAAATTAGTATCATTGGAAAGCTAATTCGATTCTCTAATATTTGGTGGGTATAAATCATCAAAAATACCACATTAACATTGATTTTTACACGTTCAAAGCTGAGCCTTGCAAAATCGAACACTAAAACTTGATGGATTCAAAAACTCTTAGCTTGTATTACCTTAAGTGACTCATATGAACATGCTTAATGCACCATAAGCTATCCTATCACTAGGATATAGATTGTAAGTCATTTACTCAAATATGAATCATAGGATAGGAGATTTCATACGTAGGAATACTTATTCACTTCCTAGCTTAGAAACATGCAGGGTATTACAATATCTCCCCTTTGGGAACATTCGTCCTCGAATGAAAATTTACTGAGAAGGTATACAAAACAATAGAACCTGAACTAAACATGAAGGAATGAAACTTTATCTCATGACTAACATGATAAACATACTGAACTCGTGCATATCTGATGCACGGATAACTGACACATGAATGCATGACTGAGTATGAAACGGTTAATAGGTACCAAGTTTATACTAGAAACATGACCATGAACTGAATAAGATTAAGGAGAACTATTACCTTAAGCTTAATCTGAATTAGCGGGGAAGAGGTGAGGATACATGGTACGCATATCTGCTTCTGCTTCCCAAGTAGCTCCCTCATGAGACTGATTTCGCCAAAGAACCTTGACTAGAGGGACTTCTTTGTTGCTCAATCTATGAGTCTGAAAATCTAAGATTTCAACTGGAATCTCTTCATAGAAGAGGCTATTCGGAATGTCGATGCTCTAAATAGGGACTACAACTGCTGGGTCACCTATGCACTTCTTTAGCAAAGAGACATAAAAAATGGATTGACTGAGGCTAGATCTGAAGGCAACTCATGCTCATAAGCTACCTTGCCAAAGCGATAAATAATTCTAAACGAACCGACATACCGGGGACTGAGTTTCCCTTTCTTGCTGAACCTCTTCACTCCCTTCATGGGAGAGATCTTAAGATAGACATAGTCACTGACCTCGAACTCGATATCCTTTCTACGAACATCTCAATAGGACTTCTGTCAGCTCTGAGTAGCTCGGAGTCTCTCTCTAATCAACTAAACTTTCCTTAAGGCGTCGAATACTAAGTCAGGACCTATGATTGAGGTCTCATTAAATTTGAACCAATCAATCGGAGATCTACATCTCCTACCATAAAGAGCTTCAAATGGATCCATCCAAATACTACAATGATAGCTATTATTTTATGCAAACTCAATCAAAGGCAAGTGGTCTTCCCAACTTCCCTTGAAGTCAATTGCACCCGCCCTTACCATATCTTCAAGAGTCTGAATGGTCCTCTCTACTTGACCATCGGTCTGAGGATGAAATGCCGTGTTGAGATGGACTTTGGTACCAAAACCCTTTCAAAATACTTTCCAAAAGTGCGAAGTGAACTGGGTACCTCTAGCTGAGAGGATAGATAGTGGAACACCGTCTAACCTGACTAAATCCCTGATATAGATTTTGGCATAATCCTCGGTGGAATAAGAAGTACGAACAAAAAGGAAATAAGCTGATTTGGTCATTTTATCTACAATGACCCAGACTGAATCATGCTGATGACGGGTTTTAGGCAAACCCATCATGAATTCCATGTTAACTTCTTCCCACATCAAAGTAGGAATGGTGAACTTTTGCATGGAACCACTAGGTTTTTGATGCTCTATTTTAACCTGTTAACATGTAGAGCACTTAGCCATAAACTTTGCAATATCTCTCTTTATACCACTCTACCAATAGATCTCCCACATGTCACGGTATATCTTAGTGGCCCCTGGATGAATAGAGTATCATGCACTATGCATTTCTGCAAGTATTCCCTACCTTAATTCATCTATATATAGAATACATAGACGACCCTGACAATGAAGAACACCATCTCTCCCTTAGGAGAAAACCTCGACTTTCTGATTCTGAACTGACTCTTTAAGCTTGACTAGGCTAGGATCCCTGTCTTGTTTCTCTTTTACCTCAGAAACTAGAGATGACTCTGAACTACTATGAATACATACACGACCCTTTGAAGAGTCAACTAGGCGAATGCCTAGTCTGGCAAGTTGATGGATCTCCTAAGCCGTCTTTTTCTTACTATCCTTAACGTGAGAAATACTACCCATGGAGAGTCGACTGAGAGCGTCGGCCACAACATTGGCCTTGCCCGAATGATAAAGAACACTCATGTCATAATGCTTCAAGAGCTCTAACTACCTTCTCTGGCAAAGATTGAGATCTTTCTAGGAAAATACATACTGGAGGCTTTTATGGTCTGTGAAGACATCTACATGAATTCCATAGAGATAATGCCTCCAAATCTTCCAGATAAAAACTACCGTTGCTAACTCAAGATCATGAGTAGGATAATTCTTCTCATATGGTTTTAACTGTCTGGAGGCGTAGGCTATGACCTTACTATGCTACATGAGGACACAACCTAAACCCACTCTGGATGCATCACAATAGAATACAAAACCATTTGAACCATCTGGAATAGCTAGAACTAGAGTAGAGGTGAGTCGAGTCTTCAACTCTTGAAATCTCTTCTCGCATGAATCTGACCACTGAAACTTAAACTTCTTCTGAGTCAATCTAGACATGGGAGATGTAATAGAAGGAAATACCTTGACAAAACATCTGTAATAGCCTGCCAAACCCAAGAAACTCCTAATATCTGATGGAGATACGGGTCTGGGCCAGTTTCTTACTGCCTCAGTTTTCTGAGGATCTACTCTAATTCCATCACCAAAAATAATATGACCAAGGAATGCTATTGATCTTAGCCAAAATTCGCACTTATTGAACTTAGCGAAAAATTGGTCTGAAGAACAATCATGAGATGGTCTGCATAATCATGCTCTCTCTATGCAAGAATAGACCAGAATATCATCTATGAAGACTATGACAAATATGTCCATGTATTTCTTAAACACACGGTTCATCAAATCCATAATAGCTGCAGGAGCATTGGTAAGACCAAATGACATAACTAAAAATTTGAACTGACCATACCAAGTATGGAAAGTTTTCTTTAAAATGTCACATTCTCTAACTCTGAGTTGATAATAGCCTAATCTGAGGTCTATCTTGGAGAAGTAACTTGCACCCTAAAGTTGGTCGAACAGATCATCAATCCTTGGAAGAGGATATCTGTTCTTGACCGTGACTGTGTTGAGTTGACGGTAATGATACATATCCTAAGAAAATCGTCTTTCTTAGGTATGAATAATACTGGCATACCCCATTGGGAAATACTGGGTCTGATGAATCCCTTATCTAAGAGATCCTTAAACTGATCTTTCAGTTCCTTGAGTTCTGCTGATGCCATTCTGTATGGCGGAATAGAAATAGGTTGAGTATTCGAAAGAAGGTCTATGCTGAAGTCTATTTCCCTTTTGGGAGGAATGCCAGGAAGATCTTCGGGAAAGTCATCTGAGTATTCATTAACAACAGGGACTATTTTGAGGATGGGATATTCAGAATTAGAATCTTTAACATGCAAGAGATGATACACAAACCTCTTAGAAATCATTTTCCTTGCCCAAAGGTAGGAAATAAGTTGACCCCTGAACGCTGAAATTTTACCCTTCCACTCTAGGATGGGCTTATTTGGGAACTAAAACTGAACTATCCTATTTCTGCAGTCGACTGTGGCATAGCATGATTAAAGCCAATCCACGCCGAGAATGACACAAAAATTAGTCATCTTTAACTCTACTAAATCTGTTGACGTAGATTTCTAACATATCATAATCGGGCAGTTCCTGTATACCCACTGGGCTATGATGGTTTTACCCACTGGGGTAGAGACTGAGAAGGGCTCTGCTAGGACTTTGGGACTGATTCTGAAGTCGCCTACTATATATGGAGTAACAAAAGACAAAGATGCACCTGGGTCTAGTAAAGCATAAACACGAACATGAAAAATCTATAACGTACCAGTAACGACATCACGAGAATTTTCCTAATCCTGCCGGGACTGAAGAGCATAGAGTATGTTTGGGCATTGCCCAATAGTAGCACTGGAAATGGCACCCTGCTGGTTCGGCCGATTGGACTGAGCTATATAATGATTTTCTAACACTGAAGACTTGACTGCAGACACTCCCTAAGCTTTCCACAACCAAAACAGATATCAGTATCAGCTCTGCAAAAGCCCTTGTGGTTCTTACCACAAGTCTTACAAAGGGGATTCATTTGGGCACTACTAATACTGTCCTGATATGTAGAGCCTGACGCTTTGTCTCTATTTCCGTCTCTAAAATTTGGCACTGGCAGAGGAAAGAGCTGGAAAGGATGACTTGGAGTAAAACTGTGAGCGATTTCCTCCATCTGACTTGGGGTGAGAAAAGTTTAAATTACTTGATAGAGGGTTCATCCGGGTGAAGTCCCGAACCCTAGCTGCTTTGGGATTAGCCACTGGATTGGCCGGAATGAATGGTGGCCGTTCATTCTATACAGCAATGGACTGAGCAAATGTGGTAAATATGGCTGGTCTAGAATAAGAGAAGAATGGATTAGACTGAGAGTTTAACTTATGATTATGCTCACTAGCATGACATGAATAATGTAGAAAGGAGACTGTTCCTAAAACATCTTAAACCCTCCCGCACATAAATGTGGCACGCAACACACCCATGTACAAGACTCTACTAGATGTGGCTTGCAGATTTCCTAGGACTCAATTGAACCTTAGGCTCTGATACCAAGTTTGTAATACCCTGATTTTCTACACCTGAATGCTACATGGTGCTCGTGACCCCGAGGAACCACAATCTAACCCATGACTGTTATTTGTACCTGTACACTGCAAATCATGATATAATAATGTGGAATACATAGAATTGTAAGGCCATAAGGTTCAAATGAATACAATTAAGTGGGTGAAAATACCCAAAATAACTCAAACTTAACGTAAATCTAAACATAAATCTGAAAGAATCTAAACTGTCTGAATAAGTAGTTGAAGGAACATGTCTCCAACTAACTCCATGAAACTTAACTGAAGAAATAAATAAATGTATCAAATCATATTGTCCTCGAATCTATAAGGACTCACTGTGTCTCTGCGACTAGAATCCTACCGCTACTTCTAGGCTGGAGCTCGAGTCTCGGAACCTATGGTGTAACATGAAAAGAAAGAACCATAGCGCAAATGCGTCAGTATAACTGGATTACTGAGGATACGAGGAAGGTAGGATGAACATAAAGGGTTCCATGTATTAACAACCCTGACTGACTAATATGAACGTGGGACTGCAAACACACATATATAGGAACTGGGATCGTGAATACGTGATAGCATGACCTGTAAGCTAATACATGGTTTACTGATAACTATCATGACTAATAATAAAATTGATAATATGGACAACTATATCTGACAAGCCTATATATACTGAAATTTGAAGAACGCCCTGAGTTCTTTTACTGAGAGTGATACTAAAACTGTGGGAAGTATTATTTAACTGACATGCCCCATGTATGCTATTATGGTTAAGATGGGGTCCAATTTCTGCCCCGAATGGAGGGGTGTCAATACCATGCCACGATTAAGGACAGCCTGTAAGTGACCCTTATCTGGTGGGTACTCAATTAGAATGGTGGAAACCCTAAACTGACGGGTTAAGATATCTTAACCTACATTGGCTATGTACTTCTAGAGCACAAGGATGACTACTAAGAATCACACCCTGAACTGGCAGGTATGTTCCTATCCTTAGGTTAACTCGGTGCAAACCTCTACTCCCATCTGGAGGGACTAAACATGAATAACTAACTGTGCATGACTTAATTTTATTGAATTTTATTGACTGGCAGAATGTTACTGATATCTAACAACTGACTAAGATCATGAGGTTTTCCTGAGTCACATGACTGACTGAAGTCTATGGAATCATAGCTTGAGTTCGGATCTCGTTAAACATGACATGGCTCTAGGCACACAACTATAGTTTTTGGGTTCAAGTACCCCTAGGACTCAATGGAAGGAAACTGACACACTTGACTGACTTGATAATAAGAGTAGAATCTATAATTTATAATATCATATGTAGGGATCTCATACTAAGTATGGTTATCAACAATGTATGGCATGGATAGGATTTCATAACACATGGAAGTACTTGCACAATCTTAGTATCATGTTCATTGCATAATCATATTGGCAACACATACCAATAGCATAGAAGTTTAGATTGCATGGTTATCATACATCTTGTTCATAAGTAGGATTTGCAAGTAAACATAGCATAATCTCATAAGAAAATTTCATTAGTATTCCAACAGCATTTACAAGGCACATCATCAACGTAGAAGTCATTGGAACGTAAGGGCATATCATGAATCCTTCACTTAGTAACAATTTAGCTATATTGCATGATTTCTAGTTTCTTAGGCATTTTATCAAACACCTTACATGCAAATCTTAAGCATAGGTGAAATAATCAAATTATACATCATGAACAACCAAATTTACTTGTTTCTAACCCATATGATATCATGAATTCATAAAAACATATAAAGATTCCATGTTGGAAAATCACGCAATATGAACAACATGATCATCAACACCCAACAATATAGATATCATACTTTTTAATGAAAAAGAGGGTTTTTGAGCTTTATGAATGAAAGGGATCGATAAATCAATACAACACATACCTTAGAAGGAAGATTCTTGATGATTGATGGAGGAATTTCCTTGAAATCATATCTTCAAGCTTAGTTACGCAACCCTAGTTCTTTTTCTCTTTTAGTGCTCTTGGATGATGAGCTTTGAAATGATAATAGGGTTGTACTATGTTAAAAGCTAAATATTTTGTAGGGTTAAGTTTAGGGACGTGTAAGGAGTATTAAAAGACTTAATTACCCATAAAATTACTCAAAACGGAGTGTTTTTGGCACCTAGAACTGACTTATGCGGCGCCCAAGTGATTGCCTAAGTAGGTTAGGTGGCGCCTAACCAATCACCTATGCTTACTGTCTCTCACAAAAATGGGCATAACTTTTTTCTTGGGTATTGGATTAAGGCGAAATTGGTATCATTGGAAAACTAATTCAATTCTCTACAATTTTCTGGGTCTAAATCAGCCAAAATACCAAATTTAAGGTATGTTATGTAATCAAGTATGAATCACAGGATAGGAGATTTCATACATAGGAATACTTATTCACTTTCTAGAATAGAAAGATGCGGGGTACTACATCTTATCACCTTAATTCATACCGAATACCCCTACCACACTTAAGACATCACATTTACACCTACACATAATAAAATTTTTAGATTAAAGCCCAAGTATATATGAAGAGAGGTCAAATTTGTTTTATTTTTATGCCGAAAGTTCTGGGTGTTACAACAAACCTAACGTCTACCTTAGAGGCAAAGTGAATATTAATGATAGACCTTCATTATTAAGATTAAATCAGTCTATACAAGTATACAATACTAAAACAACAGATTTGAGCAGAAAAATACTACAGTAAAATACTTTTAGAATCATACTACACAAAACAACATATAGTAATAGAAAATGAAGAATAAGAAACAAGGGTAAAACTTTGATTACTAGAATGAACAATAAGGCAAATATACTCCTACCACTAGTATGGACAACATATTTTGTACAACCCTTCTATCCTAATATATGTCCTCCTGACCTTCCTATCATAGACAAAATGTCCTAGGTAAGCTACAACTACATCACCTCGTCTCAATAATTTTTCAATCTACCTCTTCCTCTCCTGAATCTATTGATAACAAATCTCTCACCTCGTTACTGGGGAATTCATGCATCTCCTCATCACATGCCCAAATCATCTCCACCTAAATTTTTGCATTATGTCCCAAATGAATCCACTCCGTCCACCTTATCTGAAAAGTCCTCTTATCTCTCTTAGAATACCCACACCTCAATCGTAAAATTGGCATCACACCCACTTTCATTTTTTGAATGTCAGAATGTTTGACCATCCAATAATCCACCACGTGTAGTAAATTAGATCTAACCATCACCTTATAAAATTTTGTCTTTATGTTTTGGCACCACATTCTTAATTATTACACAGAACTATTGTAGAAATCTTCCCGAGTTGCAAAAAAATATCATGTCTTTGCTCGAATTCAAAATGAACTTCGATTGAAGAATTCAAAAATATGAAGAATCATATACAACGTAATCTCTTATTTGATTCTTATGGACAGTTTCTAAAGTGGTTTTTCATTTTGAACAACATTTGTGGAACCCTCGTATAAATAATATAATAAACCTTGTACAGGATGAGCCATACTAATTCAATTTAGTGGAAAAAATGACTTAGATAAACACCACAGGAGATTAATATGTTAATAGAATCAAGCATCAATTTAATTTATTTCATCACTATAAAAAGAAAATAGCAAAAAAAAGTTCCCATTAATTTCAAGTGAGGAGATGGTATCCTTTATGTTCGGAAATATAAAGCAAATTCCAAAAAACAGAGTTTCGTGTAGATAATATGTTATTTTATTTTAAGCAATTAATATTTTAATTTAAATATGTTCCTTTTTTATAGGGTCAAAATCTCACACTCTTTTTATTTCATCTTTTTAGAGTATGTCTATTCTTTTAAGTTCAAAAGTTCTTGTTAAATTTCTATTTTGTTTTTGAAAACTGAAAATCACAAAAAAGAGCCACGTTTTTTATAATATAAATTTCTTCTTTTATATCAAAAATAAGAAAAAGAAATTTTCAAATATAAGTTTTGCTTAATCTATCATTTTACTTACTTTTTGATGTTCACTTCTTCATTTTGATTTATTTAAAAAATAAAAAAAATTAGGTCAGAACAATGATAGTATGCCACTTACATAAGCTTATGTAAATTCATATCAAATATATTCCAATGAAAAAGTGAATATTCTATTATTTTTCCTTCAAATGTTTGTCTCATTCAAATTCACAAGGACAATTTATGTAAGAAAAGAAAATAATAGACACTAAACCCTAGACCTAGTCAGAGCTATAAATAGAAAACTAGAGATTTTAGACTTAAAGTGATGATAGAAAGAGGAGAGAGCCACTACTCACATTTTTTTTGGAGTACAAACAAAGTTATACGTAGCCATCACAACTATCACATTAATTAGCCATTTTACTACTCTTTTCTTCCTCTCCTAGAAACTTGATAAAGTTGTTAACTACATATTCAGTTTGAGGAACTCTTTGCTTGATGTTTCAAGGTACATCTCTTCAATCAAGTCCCATTTCTTAAATTTTGTGTCAATTGGTTTGTGTAACGCCCCGAATATGGTACCCGGATCTCTATACAGTGCCCATGACCCCGAAGGACCATAAGCTAACACATGACTGATATCTACACCAGAAAATTATATAACATACTATATAATGGGGAAACATGAGCTGAAAGGCCATAAGGTTCAAAAATGAGACATAATATCTAATAAAAAATATAACATCTGGGTGGAGTATGAAATACCCAAAATAAAACTGCAATAAGATATCTGGACATACTATAGTCTGGAAAGCCTCTAAAACATTACTGTCTGAATAAGGAGTTGATGGGACATGTCCCCAACTAACTCTAAGAATAAATTAATTAATGAAATAATAAAGTAATGATCATGTCCTTGAAATATGGGGAATCACTTGTAACTATAACTGTGGACACAGGAATGCTACTAGTGCTCTGGAGCTCGTGTCGCTGAACTTATGGTATAAAACACTATAATACGAATGAGTCAGTACGATTGAATGTACTGGTAAGCATATAAGGTAGGCTAAATTCATGGTGTTCATATGCATGAACTATAATAATAGACTGACTATTATGAGCATGAGAATACGTGCATGAGACCTAATAACTGACACTGATTCTCTGATAACGTGATTAGTGAATCTGAATATTGATAACATGACATATTGATAATTGATATAACTGATAACATGAGTGACTGTATCTGACAGTCCTGAATATGATGGAACTAGCTGAGTTTCACACTGTATATGAGTTAGCTATATCTGACAGTCCAGAAATCTGAAGAACTATCTAAGTTCTTTTACTGATACCGTAGGAAGTAGTTATCTAACCGACATACCGTAAATGATGCATTATAGCTGAATTGGGGTCCAATCTTATAACGTTCCAAACATAGGTCCAGAAGCGTTACACGTGCTTAAGGCTACAAGTAGGCCCAAGCTAACCCTTTGAGCCATTTTCTACCATTCAACACTCATCAAAAGGATTACTCTAATCAAACATCAAGATATTCTCCATAATATCATAATTCAAAATAAAAGAGATGCGGAAAGTAACAAAATACGTTCTCTCCACAAGACTTATCAATCTAACCATCTAGTCTGACAAGCCTCTACTAAACTGTGTAACACTAAGCCATTGGGACAAACCCTAACTGACCCTAACATCAGGGAATAAAATGATAACCCAAAATAAAAGAGGGAAATCAGAAATAACCAGTCCTCGAACCATGAGGACTCACAACTGAAGAAAATGTAGACCAATGTGCTCGGAGAATCACGTCAAGCCTGGGAATGAGCACCTGAACCTACATTATAGGGAAAATGTAATCCACGTACGAATACATGGGTCAGTACCATGGAATATGGACCGAGTATATGCGGGTGTATGCAATTTTTCATACAAGTCCTATATCACAAATATTCATGGGAAAATATGCATGCTCTAATAAGAAACTCACATAGCTCGAAATAAAATCATCATAATCACCATAGAGTAAAACACATCGGGTGAAAACATGTGAGTCATCATAGTAAATCCCAATCACATTGATAATCATTTTCAAGTCATCAAAACGAGTAGCTTTCATAACAATTCTCTTTAAGATATAGAAATATCCATGAAATTCTTCAAAGACAATAACTTTCTCAACTCACACTTTTAAACTATTACATTTTTCATCTCAATCAGAAGAATACACACACACACTGGGAGTCTCTTAAAACCGACATAAACCATGTGAGATACATGGAATCCAACGTCCAACCCACGTTAGGGAGAGCTATCCAATCCTTGCCATTGGAGAAGGACCTTAATCATTCTTTTCACTAGTGATCACTATATCAATTACATTTAGGCTCATATTCTACGGATGCTCGTAGTTCTAGGAAAGTACCAATCACAACTATACCTCCCACTCAGTGCTAAAGACTACTCCCGGACTTAGCTCGGATCTTTTCAACAGAAAATATACAACACGCAATTCAGAAATTCATAACGGGAGCCCTCATGCTACCCCTTTATCATAATCAATCAAAATATGGATTTCTTTTCTCATTCGAGTTCAAAAAGAACTCCTTCAAGAACAAATGGTCCAATCAATCCAATCTCAAAGTGTATATAACACATTACTTCAACAAAATATAAATTCAAATCGGGTTCAAAAACCCATATATCAATACTCGATCAAAACATTTCAAGATTCACACTTTATATATCAAACATGTATGATTCATACGAAAATTTGGAAATTTATCTTTAATCATGAATATTCACATCAACGCTCATGAAATTCATCTTCAAAACATCAAAAATATTTTAACTTCTTCATACAAAATATAGATTAAAACTTTCCATCTCAAATTCATAAGTAGAGCATGTAAAATCCTATATCTTTTTAAAATAATTCAAATTTTGGGCACTAGAACAGAAGGGTGTTCTTGTTGAAAAACCCCACATATATTTATTGTAACGGATTCATTGAAAGATTGGACCCTCAATGTTGATTGTGTAACCCTAGTTCTTTTTCTCCTTTAGTGCTCTTGGATGATGAACTTAGATTGATAATAGGGTTATGATGTGTTTAGATTCTATTAAATTCGTAAGGTTAAGTTTAGGGTTGTGTAAGCACTACCAAAAGACTTTATTCCCCTCAAAATAACTCAAAACGGAGTTTTTTTACTACCTGAAACACCAAGTGTGCGCTGCATTGCTTATCGCATAAATTTACGTATGTGACGCATCGCTTATCGCACACATTTAAGTATGCGCCACATTGCTTATCACACACATTTAAGTATGAGCCGCATTTCGTATTGCACTCTTATTCCAGTAGCCAGGTGCGATTGGTTAGGCGACGCACTGTACTTTGCAAAGCAATAACTCCTTGGTCGGGTGTCGGATTTTGATGAAATTTGTATAGTTGGGAAGCTAATTCGATCCTCTATAAGTTGGTAGATAGAAATATGCATAAATACAACATATTTATCAAGTTATTCTCATTCAAAGATGACTCCTGCAAATTCAAACACTAAAACTTAATGGATTTCGAAACTCTTAGCTTGTACTACCTTAAGTGACTCATATAACCACACTTAACACATCATAAGCTCTCTTATAACTAGGGTGATATTGCTAATTCATTTAGCCAAATATGGCTTATACAATTGGAGGTTTCACATGTACGAACAATGGTTCGCTTTCTAGCTTAAGAAAGTATGAGGCATTACAATATTTCTTCCATGGGGATATTCGTCCTCGAATGACGCTGGGTATACTAAGAGTAAAGAGAAAACGAAGGGTACACAGCAAAAGCAACTTGCTAATCTTGCCTCTACTTCATTCTACATTTCGGACATAATAAAGAGTGCATGACTCATGAAATCACAGCTGAACAGTATAAAATAACTACTGAACTACTGCGATTCTGCATAGAAAAGGAATTTAATGAAAAATAATACGTTCGGCTTGATCGGGGCTTGCAGAAAATAGGTGCGGATACTTGGATCGCATATCCGTCTCGATTTCCCAAGTTGCAACTTTAACAAATTGGTTTCACCACAATAACTAGACCAGGGGAACTTCTTTGTTCCTTAGTCTTCAGACTTGGTGATCTAAAATCTGAATAGGAACTTCCTCAAAAGAAAGACTATCTTGTACATCGGGGTTTTCTGAAGGATCTACAACAACACAATCACCAACGTGTTTCCTATGCATGGAGACATGGAAGATATAGTGAACGGAAGATAACTTTGAAGGCAACTCAACCTCATATGCTACCTTACAAACACAGCTAAGAACTCTGTAGGGGCCAACATAACGGGGACTAAGTTTCCCCTTCTTGCCAAATCTCTTCTCTCCCTTCATGGGTGAAATCTTCAAATACACCAAGTCACCAACTTCAAATTCAAGGTTTCTTCTCCTCATATCAGCATACGACTTCTGACGACTCTGTGCGGTTTTCAATCTTTCTCTAATCACTTTGATTTTTTCTATAGCCTCAAAGACCGAATCAGGACCACTCACGGTAGCTTCACCCACTTCAAACCAACCTATGGGTGACCTATATTTCTTACCATACAAAGACTCAAATAGAGCCATGCCAATACTAGAGTGAAAAATATTATTGTAAGAAAACTCTATCAACGGTAAAGGCTCATCCCAACTCCCTTTACAGTCAAGAGCACACGCTCTTAACATATCCTCTAAGGTTTGGATGGTCCTCTCAGCCTGACCATCTGTCTGCGGATGGAAACCAAAACTCAAATTCCCTTGGGTACCAAGACCCTTCTTAAAAGCTCTCCAAAACTGTAAAGTGAATTGAGTACCCCTATCTGAAATGATGGACAAGAGAACTCCATGCAATCTAACTAATTCCAGCATGTACAATCTAGCGTAATCCTCAGCAGTATAAGAAGTATGCACAGGAAAGAAGTGCACAGACTTAGTCAATCTATCCACAACAACCCAAATAGAATAATGATAGCATCGGGAAGGAGGTAAACCAGTCACAAAATCCATGTTTATCTCTTCCCACATTCAAGTGGGAATACCGAACTCCTGTACCATACCACCAGGTCTTTGGTGTTCTACCATAACCTATTGGCACATTGCACACTTAGCCACAAATGTTGCTATATCCTTCTTCATGCCACCCCACCAATAGATTTCCCACAAGTCGCGTTATATCTTGGTCGTACTAGGATGAATAAAATATAGTGCACTATGTGCTTCAACCTTAATTCTCTATCTCAGATCATCAATATTTGGAACACATAATATATCCTGTAATCTCAACACACTATCTCCCCCTTGGGAGTAAACCTCCACCTTTTTGTCCTTAATTGATTCTTTTAGTCTGACCAAACTAGCATCTAAGTTTTGATTCTCCTTAACTTCCGAAGTCAAGGAGGATTCAAAACTACTCTGCATCCCTATACTACCTTCAGTAGAGTCCAACAACCTAACCCCCAGTCTAGAAAAATGGTGCACATCACGAGCCAACTCTTTCTTACTCTATTCAATTAGCAAAACACTACCCATAGACACCCTGCTTAGGGTATCTGCCACTATATTGGCCTTACCCAAATTGTATAACACACTCATATCATAATCTTTGAATAGCTCTAACCACCTTCTCTACCTAAGGTTTAACTCCCTCTGGGTAAATACATATTGTAAACTCTTATGATCAGTGAAAATATCAACGTGAACACCATACAAGTAGTGTCTCCATATTTTTAGAGTTAACATAATAGCAGCTAACTCAAGATCATGGGTGGGCTAATTATTTTCATGGGGTTTCAACTATCTAGAAGCATAAGCTATCACCTTACCCTTCTACATCAATACACAACCCAAACAAACTCTAGAAGCATGAAAGTATACTACAAAACCCTCAACACCATCAGACAAAGTCAAAATAGGGGTTGAAGTGAGTCGAGTCTTCAACTCCTGAAAACTCTTCTCACAAGAATCAGACCACAAGAACTTCACTTTATTTTGGGTCAATCGGGTCATAGGAGACGCTAGAGAGGAGAAACCTTCAACAAAATAGTGGTAAAGCCAGCTAGACCCAAGAAACTTTGGATGTCAGTCAGAGAGATAGGTCTAGGCCAGTTCCTAACAGCTTCTGTCTTTTGTAGATAAACTCTAATACCCTCTAAAGAAATTATATGACCTAGAAAAGAAACTGACCTCAACTAAAACTCACACTTGCAGAATTTGGAAAATAATTGATGGTTTCTAAGAGTTTGCAAGACAATTCGGAGATGATCTACATGTTCATTCTCACTACGGGAGTACACCAGAATATCAACTATAAATACGATAACAAACATGTCAAGATATGGTCTGAACACTCAATTCATAAGGTCCAAAAAGCTGTTAGGGCATTAGTTAACCCGAAGGACATAACAAGAAACTCAAAATGACCATAGAAAGTTTGGAAAGTTATTTTTGTGGTGTCACACTCCCTTACTTTTAGTTGATGATAGCTGGATCGAAGGTTTACTCTGAGAAGTAACTTGCACCTTGCAATTGGTCAAACAAATCATCTATTCTAGGAAGAGGATACTTATTTTTGATAGTGACTTTATTCAACTGGCGATAGTCAATAAACATACGCAGGGAACCATTTTTCTTTCTCACAAATAACACAGGAGCACCCCAAGGAGAAATACTGGGCCTTATGAAACCCTTATCTAATAGATCTTTGAGTTGCTCTTTCAACTCCTTAAGTTCTACAGGTGCCATATAGTAAGGAGAAATAGAAATGGGCTGAGTATCGGGAAGAAGATCGATCCCAAACTCTATTTATCTATTAGGAGGTATCCCTGGGAGATCTTCCAAAAAGATATTAGAAAACTCATTAACTATGCTACTTGACTGGAGAGTTGGAGTCTCAGACTTAGTGTCCTTGACTCTAACCAGATGATAAATGCACCCCTTCGAAAGAAGTTTTCTAGCTTTAATATATGAGATAAAATGACACTTGGGAGATACAGAACTCCTAGACCACTGAAATACAGGTTCATCATGAAACTGAAACTTGACCACTTGGGTATGACAATCTATAGAGGCATAACAAGAATGAAGCCACTTCATATCCAGAATAACATCAAAATCCACCATGTCTAACTCAATAAGTCAGTCAAAATGACTCTATGAAGGAATGTAACAGGACACTTTCTATACACTTTCTCGGCAATAATCAAATCACCCACTGGGGTAGAAACTAAGATATGCTCAAGAATATTTTTAGGACTCATTTCAAAATTTACAACAACCAGATGTTTAACATATGAAAAATTGGATCCAGGGTCCAACAAAGCATTGACATCAAACTTAAGTATATAGAGCATACCAGTAACAACATCGGGAGAGTCCTCTTGCTCCTAGAGAGATGGCAAAGCATAGAACCTATTCTGGCATTGACTGCCAACAGTAATAGAAGAGGTGCCCTGAAATTGGGCTAGGCGAGTCTCTTGAACTGGAGCACTAGCAGTCTGAGTTTGAGTCTGAGGGCGATTATCATGACGCCCTTGCCTGGCATGTGAGCACTCCCTATGTTTGTCACCTAAGTCACCATACCCAAAACAACCTTTCTTCTCACCCCAACACTCACCCAGATGGGTCATACCATACTAAGGACATGGAGGATAATTTGGCGTACTACCAACACTGTACTGGGACCTGGTTGCATATAACCTGCTACCTTACTCCTGCCCACTCCTAGGTACAAGAGAACTAGCTGATGATGGTGATGGTGTAGATGAATGGTTCTAAAAATGAGGGCGATTCCCTCCCTATGATCTAGTTTGACCCTATCCATGCTGCTCGGACCTATCTCTCTTATTCCCTCTTATTCTATCCCTCTCCTTGATCTTGTCTGCTTTAATCTATTGGGCATGAGTCATCAACCTTGAAAGATTCATCTCACTCTTTAATATACCATATCTGCACTCCTTAACAACATAGCTAGACAATCCTATCATAAATTTACTCATACTAGCCCGATTATCAGCTACTAAGTCAGGAGCATATTTGGCCAACTGATTGAACTTCAGAAAATACTCTTTCAGAGTTATAGAACCCTATCTCAAGTTCATGAACTCCTCTACCTTCGCCTCTCTCATCTCTAAAGGAAAAAACTTATCAAAGAATGCATCCTGTAACTCTTGCCAAGACGTAGGGGTGGCACCCTCACCTCTATGCTGCCAACCGATATGCTGCCAACTCTACGCTATGCTCCTTAGGGACATGCATCACCTGAGTAATCTTTTGCACCTTCTCCAAGTACAACTGTGGATCCTCTTTTTGCTTGGACCCATAAAATTTTGGCAGATTCATCTGCATAAAGTCACTAATCCTCAGAACATTTGATTCATCTCCCTACTACTTTGGAGCTAGGTCTGGATTGGCCTGAT
Source organism: Capsicum annuum (assembly GCF_002878395.1). Lineage (NCBI taxonomy): Eukaryota > Viridiplantae > Streptophyta > Magnoliopsida > Solanales > Solanaceae > Capsicum > Capsicum annuum. The sequence continues at coordinate 233,976,637 of NC_061111.1, read as the reverse complement.
CATTCACCATGACAGCTTGGGCCAGTGCCTGAAAGGCTGCCGGAAATTTGGCATCAGACACGGTTTCATTTAGTGGGTCAACACGCTGGGGTTGCTGACCATCATTATTTCTTTTGGCTCAGTGAAGAGGCATATTATGAAAGAGGAGAGCACCAATTAATAGCTAAAAGAAAACAACTGCAAGCATGATGGACTTATGAAAAAAAGAAATAACACTTTTTCTTAAAACATCTCTTAGCCTCTTGCTCATAGATATGACACTCTACACACTGATGATCAAGACTCTACTTAACGTGGCTTGCCAGACTCCCTAGGACTCCAATAAACTTAGGCTCTGATACCATGTTTGTAATGCCCCAAAAACGGGTCCAATTTTCATACCATTCAACACTCATCGACAGGATTACTTTAATCAAACATTAAGATAGTCTCCATAATATCATAATTCAAAATGAAAGAGATGCAGAAAGTAACAAAACATGACCTCTCCATAAGACTGATCAATCTAATCATCTGTTCTGACAAGCCTCTACTAAACTATGTAACACTGAGCCATTAGGACAGAACCCAACTGACCCTAATATCAGGGAACTAAATGATAAACCAAAATAAAAGAGTGAAATCTGAAATAACTAGTCCTTGAACCTTGAGGACTCACCACTCCAAAAAATGCAGACCAATGTGCTCGGAGAATCTCGTCAAGCCTGGGAATGAGCACCTGAACCTACATTATAGGGAAAATGTAGCCTACGTACGAATACATGGGTCAGTACCATGGAATGTGGATAGAGTATATGAGGATTTATGCAAGTTTTCATAAAAGTCCTATATCACAAATATTCATAGAAAAATATGCACGCTGTAATAAGAAACTCACATAGCTCGAAATAAAATCATCATAATCACCATAGAGTAAAACACATCGGGTGAAAATATGTGAGCCATCATAGTAAATCCCAATCATTTTCAAGTCATTGAAATGAGTAGCTTTCATAACAATTCACTTTAAGATATAGAAATATCCATCAAATTCTTTAGAAATAATAACTTTCTCAACTTATACTTTCAAACTATTATATTTTTTATCTCAATAAAAAGAATTCACACACACAATGGGAGTATCTTACAGACGACATAAACCATGTGAGCTACATGGAGTCCAACATCCAACCCATGTTGGGGAGAGCTGTCTTATCCTTGCCATCAGAGTAAGACCTTAATCATTCTTTTCACTAGTGATCCCTATATCAATTATCCATAGGCTCACATCCTACGGGAGCACGTAGTTCTATGGAAGTACCAATCATAACGTTGCCTCCCACTCTGTGCTAAAGAATACTCCCGGACTTAGCTAAGATCTTTTCAAAAGAAAATCCAGAACAACACAATTCAACAATTCATAACGGGGGGCATCATGCTACCGCTTTATTATAATCAATCAAAATATGGATTTCTTTTCTCTTTCGAGTTCAAAAATAACTCCTTCAATACCAAAATTTCAAATCAATCCAATCTCAAAGTGTATATAACACATTACTTCAATAAAATATAAATTAAAATTAGGTTCAACAACCCATATATCAATACTTGATGAAAACATTTCAAGATTCACACTTTATATATCAAACATGTATGATTAATGCAAAAATGTCGAAATTTATCTTTAATCATGAATATTCACATCAACACTCATGAAATTCATCTTCAAAACATCAAAAATATTATAAATTCTTCAATAAGAATATAGATTTCAAATTTCCATCTTAAATTCATAAGTAGAGCATGTAAAATTATATATCTTGGTAAAATATAACAAATTTTGGGCACAAAAACGAAAGGGTATTCTTGTTGAGAAACCCCACATATCATTATGGTAACAGATTCGTTGAAAGATTGGACCCTCAATGTTTATTGTGCAACCCTGGTTATTTTTCTCCTTTAGTTCTTTTGGATGATGAACTTAGATTGATTATGATGTGTTTAAATTCTATTAACTCATAAGGTTAAGTTTAGGAGTTTGTAAGGAGTGCCAAAAGACTTAATTGCCCTCAAAATAACTCAAAACGGAGTATTTTTACTGCTTGAAACACCAAGTGTGTGCCGCATTGCTTATCGCATACATTTATGTATGCACCGCATTGCTTATCCCACACATTTATGTATGCTCTGCATTGCTTATTGTAAACATTTAAGTATGTGCCAAATTTCTTATCTCACACCTATTCCAGTAGCCATGTGCGATTGGTTAGGCGATGCACTCTACTTCACAAAACCATAACTCCTTGCTCGAGTGTCTGATTTTTATGAAATTGGTATTGTTGGAAAGCTAATTCGGTTCTCTATAAGTTGGTGGCATAAATATGAAGAAATACCTCATATTTATCATGTTATTCGCATTAAAAGATGACCCTTGTGAATTCAAACACTAAAACTTGGTGGATTTTAAAACTCTTAGCTTGTACTACCTAAAGTGAGTCAGATAACCATACTTAACACATCATAAGCTCTATTATAACTAGGGTACTCTTGGTAATTCATGTTTCCAAATATGGCTTAAAGAATTGGGGGTTTCACATGTACGAACAATAGTTCATTCTCTAGCTTAGGAAAGTACAGGGCATTACAAATCTGTGCCCTGATTGGAAGGGTGTCAATACTATGCCACTGGTTAGGGAAACATATGTGTGAACCTCAACTAGCAGGTTATTCTAATAAGAATGGTGGAAACCCTTAACTAGTAGGTTAATCCACCTCATCTACCCTTAAATAGCAGGTATGATGATCAACCTACACTAGCTACATAGTTTTGGAATGCAAATATTTCTTCTGAGAGCTTTGGTCGGATATTACTAGGTATATAAACGTGTGGTAAATGATAAAAAATCTTCTTTTACAAATAACTTAAAATAATTGAACGGGATGTGCGATGGTCCGTCGCTCGATCAATGGTCTGTCGGTCCTGACCGACGTACGTACGCAGAAAGAAGGTTCATTGTCTCCCATGCGACGGCCTAAGCAAAGGTTCGTCGCTATCCCGATGGTCCTTCATCCTGGGCCATCGCTAGTCTGATGGTCCATCGGCCTCCACCGTCGCACCTTGGCGGTCTTACAACCTCCTGTATTTCATCCATAACTTTCTCTCCTGATGTTGTATTTTGATGAAATTGGTATCTATGTAATGCTTATTCAATTTTCCACATGAAAAAAGGTGAAATATTAAAAATACCATGAGTGTATTCATCTTTCAAAGAAATCTTATAACATTCTTGGGATAATTTTAAGCTAGGAAAAAGTACTGGGTATTACAGTTGGATTTATGATAAATAGGTTTTGCTATCAGTTAATTATTTATGTTTGATCCAAATTAGTTAGTTCTTAAGAAAATGGTGTAAGATTGTTTATCTGAAGAGTATCAATTTGAAACACCCTAGGTTTTGAACCCTTAAGAAATTTCAAGGATTTTTGGTTTCTGGTCAGGATAAGACTTTTTATACCCGTCGTATTATGGGATATGAGGGGGATTCCTCATTCATATATTGACCAATGTTGGTTGGTGGGTTGTATTGGTTTCTAGAATATTTATGACTCAGGTAGGTTCAAGTCATTTTTCTCGATATGGGGTGTCTGTTTTAGTTTTTTCCTTTAGTAAATCTAAGACCTAGTAAAATAACTTGGATTTGAGTATGAGTAGCTAACCATCGGTCGTTACCTAGGGTATGAGTCATACCCTTAACTTGTATGGTGGATAATTTTGAAATCTCTTGTGATTTTATTCTGCTAGGGGTACGAGTCAAGGGTACTAGGTATTTGCTTGGGTATGATTGGTTTGCGTAAGTCGTATGTTGGATAGTGTTGGGTCTAAGAGAGGGGACAAGGGTACAAGTGTTGGGTACCACTCATATTGGAAGGTACGACCGGTATGGTGTAGTCATACCTAATGATGAGACTTTTAAGAAATTTAAGTGGGGGTAATCTTGACATTTCCTCATTTAACCCATTAAGGCCCCACGTTTTCCAACCCACTTGAGAGGTTATTTACTCTATTTTTCTATCATTAATCTATAAGACTCAACAAAATTCCTTGCTTAATTCAGTTCTTTAAGCTTGTTAAGGGGCCAAGCCATATCAATGGGTTAAGATTGAGCATCAGAAGCCTAGTGGGTCCATGCAAGAGTTTAGTATTCCTACTTGGAAGTGATAAGAAGTGAACATGGACTTTTCAGTGGGTTTGTCTCGTAGTCGTAGTCAGCATGATTCAGTTTGGTCATTATAGATAGGATGACCAAATCAGTTCATTTCCTTCTAGTCCATACCTGTTATTTAGCTGAGGATTATGCCAAACTTTTCATGAGAGATTTGGTCAGATTACACATTGTTTCATTGTCCATTGTCTCATATAGAGATACCCAGTTCACCTCTTACTTTTAGAAAGCATTACAAAAGTATCTTAGTATCTAATTTCATCCCAGTATAACCTTTCATCCCCATATAGGTGGTCAAAAAAAGGACCATTCAATCTTTGGAAGATATGCTATGAGCATGCGCGATAGATTTTAAAGGTAGTTGGGATAACCACTTATCTTTGATTGAGTATGCATGCAACAACAACTATCATTCTAGTATTCAGATGACTCTATTTGAATCTATCTATGGTAGGAGATGCAGATCTCTAATTTCTTACTTCGAGGTGTGTGAGGTCATAGTTATAGGGCTTAACCGAGTATTCGATACCTTAGAAAAATTTCAGTTGATCAAAGAAAGGCTTAAGACTACTCAGAGCTGACAGAAATCATATACAGCTGTGCGTAGGAAAGATCTCTAGTTTTAGATTTGGGATTTTGTGTATCTAAAAATCTCTCACATAAAGTGAGTGAAGAGGTTCGGTAAGAAGGGAAAGCTGAGTCCCTGATATGTTGGCCCCATGAAAATTCTTTGTCGCTTCGGCAAATTAGCTTATGAGCTTGAATTGTCTTCAGATCTGTCTTCAATCCATCCAGTGTTTCATGTCTTCTTGCTTAAGAAGTGCATAGCTGACCCAGCAGTAATATTCCTAATAGAGGGCTTAGATGTTCAGAACAACCTCTCTTTTAAAGAGATTCGATTCAAAATCCTTGACTATAACATTCGCAGACTAGGAATAAAAATGTCTCTCTAGTCGAAGTTCTTTGGTGGAATCAGTCCGTTAAGGGAGCTACTTGGGAAGTATAGGAAGACATGCAGACCAAGTATCCTCACCTGTTCTCCGCTAATCTAGACTCAGCCCAAGGTAATGTCTTTCCTTAAGCATATTCAATTTTATGCTTAATTTCTTAATACAAACTTGGTATCATTTACCATTGCATGTTCAGTCATATGTTAATTGGTTTGTTCAGTCATGTATTCGTGCTTCAGTTATGCATACTCAGTATGTATTGATACATCAAATATACATGATCATCTTATCAGTACTCCCAGTCATGTATTCATGAATCAGCCCAGTCATGTAATCATGCAACAGATATGCGTGTTTAGTATGAAATTCAGCATATCAGTAATATTTGTCCTATAGTCATACCCCAGTGTCCATGTGTAGTAAGTATATTTATCCTACTAGTACTCTCAGTTTAGCTAGTCTCATTTATGGACAAATGTTCCCAAGGGGGAGATATTGTAAGACCCTGCAGAATTCCGTGTTTAATTTATTCCTTTAAGCTTGTTAAGTATTCCCAGAATTAGAATATTCAAACTAAGTATTCAGACTTAGTTTATTTTCAGGCCTTTGAAAGTTGGCAATCTCATTTCGCGACCTTAAAGTCCTTAAAATGCCTATATCTTAGTTAATTCATGATAAGAAAGGTAAATAAGTGTTCCCGGACAAGTTACAAATTTTCTGGACCTCGTTTAAATTATGTTTAGAAACCCAAAGCAGTGGACCAACGCGATCTTGGAATGTCTAATCACCCATCGTGTTGGTTGATATTTTCCCCTACTACCAACGTGCCATTCTAGTGACCCAGCGTGATTTTGGCATGATGCATTGGATATCACGTTGATGCCATCAATGCGATATGTCAGATATCACGTTGGTAGCTCAGTTTTGCTCATTAAAACACCCATTATTGGGGGTATTTAGGTCTTTTCCCCTCAACCTACAACCCCGATAACATAAAATTTAGCCCCTTTAGAGGAATAATACAATCATTATTCATACAATCCTCAAGAACAAAACCCCAGTGATAACTATTCAAGAAGCAAATTTATGAGATTTTACTATCAATCTTTCCAAAAATTCTTCAACAAGGCATGTTAAGTGTTCATCCAAGGCTCCCTTCTACCCTTGGAGTTCAAGAAACTTCTTTTAAAAACATGAATTGTGATTTCCATGTTGTGGGATTGAATGTAATCAGATTGATGTTGTGGTATGTGTCACAAGTTGAAATCTTTGTGTATTTCTTGATATTATGATAGCATGAAATTTGAATTTGGATTATCTTATATTGAAATCCTTGAATTATGAAGTAATGATGTATTAGCATTGTTGTTCATGCCCATGTACGAAGCTATGCCTACCATGTATTTGGTAAAATTCTAAATGGAGATTATGGTGTTTTTATGATCCTTTAATGATCTAAATGATGAAACTATGATATACTCACATGTTCACAATGTCTTTCATGTTAAAGTTGTACCTCGTATGTGTTTGATTAAATGCCTCATAAGATCGTATTGTGAGTTGTTGACTATTGTCTAGTTTTCAAGAATTGTGAAGTCTTATTACTTTCATGCTATTGAGTGGTCGAGGCATTTAATATTCAAAAATTTAGCTGTGTTCCTAGAGCCAGTGTCAATTACAAAATAGTCTCAATCAAGTCACAATCAGTATACTCTAGTTCAGTTACAAAACTCATAAAAACGTAGTAAACTTAGTTCAGTTTAGTTAATCAGTAAAATCAACAACAAATCAGTACAACCCAGTATGAACTACAAAATCAGTCAGTGTCAATTTTGTTGGGGATAGGATTCAGCACTGAGTGAACCCAAGGATAGGGACTTATCTATTAGTAGAGGGTGTGATCCTTAAAAGCAGTCCTTGTACTCCAGAACTATGTAGCTAGCATAGGCTAAGACATCAAAACCTGCTAGTTGAGGGTTGATAAGGTGGCTTAACCTGACAGTTAAGGGTCCCACCATTCTCATTAGAGAACCTTCCAGATGAGGGTATTTCTTTATTGTCTTTACTTGTGGTATGGTACTGTCACCCTCCCAACTAGGGTTACAGGTTAGACCATAAATCTATTCAAAAAGGGGTATGTCGGTTAGATGATTTCCTCCCATAGTCTCAGTCTTAGTCTTCAGTAAAGAAATCAGATATTTATATAGACTTTAGGACTTTAAGATATAGTCACTTGGCTTAGTTCAGAACTCAGCTAGTTCCATCAGAAATAGGCCTGTCAGATATAGTCACTCAGTAAATAGTATATCATTTATCAGTTATATCAGTTATTAGTAATCTATGTTATCAGTAAACTTAGTATTCATAATCCTTATGAATTCAGTTATAGTTATGTATTTATGCATGTATTCTCGTGAAACCATGTTCATGTAATTCAGTTCAGTTAGAGTTCATGCATATGAACCCTTGCATTTAGCCTTACCTCCCTTTTTATACCAGTACATTCACACGTACTGACGCATACTTTTTCTCTGGCTCTATGGTGTTTTATACCACAGGTTCGGACACTCAACTTCTCGAACAAATGTATATAGATTCAAATTTAACCTACAGTACTAGACTAGCAGTGAGTCCTCATCAATCGAGGATATTCTTTTATTTCATTATCTCCTTACTTTCACCATTTCAGTAGATGGATTTAGTTGGGGCATTTTCCTATCAACACCATAATTTAGACAGTTAAGGTTTGAAGGCTTTTCAGACTAGATGTTCAGACAGTATTCATTATTTTAGATTCTGATATTTTATTAGACTTTATTATTTTCTTTTCATCAATATTAGAGTTTTGAACCTTATGTTATTTTAGCCTGTTATTCCATATTATACAGTGTTATTATTCAGTTATTGCAGTAGTACCAGTCATGGGTTAGCTCGTGCTCCTTCAAGATTATGAGAACCATGTAGCTTTTGGGGTAACAAACTTCGGGCATTACATAAACCCTTAGAAACTCTCTTACATACTCGATAATTTTTTCTAATGATTTTGGGTAAAAGAAGACTAGGGTTTCATCTTGAGGAGCTATTTGGGACTTGTTTGGGTGATTTCTTTCCATCATTTTCTTATTTAAGACAAGATACGCCTCCCTCATTGTTAGTTCCAACTAAATTCATGTTTTATACAATTTTTTCATGGAATGAATATTGTATTGTTTTTGGGAATTCAAATATATGTTGGTTTTTTGATGTTAAATGTTTGGGTATGGTTTTTCCATATTTTAATTATGTTTCTACATGCTTTAATGGTGGTTTCGACTATTGGTTGCACGTAAATGGTTAAATGGTAATTGGATTTGGTTTTGGTAACAGTATACCCCCACCAAGTTTGGTAAAATATCTATGGGAATACTTTTACTATATTATTGGAATTTTAATGGAACTATTGCATGGTATGTTTTGGTAATGGAATCCTAAATGGTTTAAATTGTTTGGAATAGTTAAAATGGAAGGATTAGTGGTCATGGTTATAGTTAATTAAACTTGGTTATAGGGTACAAGGGAATTGCCCAAATAAACATGCTAATGAACAACTTGTGGGGTATATGGGATTCCCCTAAGAAAATCTAATTGTAAACCACTTATGGGGTACATAGGATTCTACCAAGTAAACTAGATAATGTCTACTATGGGTACATGGGAATCCCTCTACATATAAAAGTTGGCTATCAACATTGTTTGTAAACTATAATTGGAATGATGATACCACTACTCATAGTCTTGGTTAATAATAATGGTATAATGGCTTTTTTGGATGGAAATCATTTAATTGGGAAAAAATGGTAGGGTGCGGTAGCTAACCATGATGGTGAAAGTCTAATGAATGAGCATTAGAAATTCATGTCTCCCAACATGAGGTAATGGTGATGGCGACCTTATATGATACTATGGGTTACACAGGAATCCTCTAAGTACATTATACATATGTATCTTAGAGAGATAAGGGCACTTGGGAATCCATTACTCTTCTGGTATCTCCGATTCATGCAGCTACATGCATAGGGGCCAATTAAGAGGTTAATCTAGACCTATATAGTCCGTGGGTGGTTTTAGAATGGTTAAGATACACATAGTCAGGTTAATGGTTTTAAATGCATGCTAAAACTAGCTTCCTTTCTTGATATATTTTTATATATATATGTATGTATTGTTTGTATACATATGGTTGGTTTATTTGGTTTTAATAGATGGCATTACTTTATCCTTACCCTGAGTTTTTTGCTAGCATTCACCCGTTAACGATCTTCGGGCGGCTGTATCCCCACGCAATGCGGAAATCAGCTATTCTACGCCTCCTGCTTAGTAATTGGTGTTGGGATCAACTTTTGGATTGTAGTGATGAGCTTTACTATTCTGGAAGGTTCTATTTTATATCATGGACATCTTTAGATATTTTGGTTTATATATGGATATTGGTTTTGTGTATGGTTGGGAGAATGCGCCAATCAGATTTTTGTTTTCTTTTGGTTAGAGGATTTTGTAGAATTACTATGGGTCAAAATGGGTGGAATCCGTATTGGGGACAGCCTTAGTATTGTCATTGGTATTAGGGCTGACACCCTTGGATGATATTGTTTGTTTTTCTATCTTTTTATGTTATGTTATGGAACTAGGTTTTGTTATTATATGGTTGTTGGTTATGGTTTGGTTTTGTTATCAGACAATTTTAAACAGTTGGACTCTGTATGGTCTGTCTCGATTATAGACCTATCCTAAAGTCCTGGTATTGATAGCTACACTATCTTGTTATATGTTTAAAATTCATCCAACTTAGGGCAGTCGTCTGGAGGTTGGGTTGGGTAATTGGGATGGTCTCCGATTGCAGTTAGACTTGGGATGCCCATTACGATATATCCTAATATAGGTTATGTCAGGTTGGTATCAGAGCTAGGGGGTTCACGGTGAATATGGAGTCCACAAATCCATGTATAGTAGAATCTCTTTTAGAATATAACCCACCACATTCAGAAAGAAAAGGCTACAAGGTATTTATGATTATTTCTCTTTCTTGGTATTTTCTTTTAAGATACACAGTCTAAGGTCCTTTCTAATTCCCATTTGTTCTCTTTTTAGACCATGCCTCGATGATATGAGATGCAAAGTAACTTTTCATTCCTGGTATGGTACAATATTGATGGTACTCATTCTAGTTAGGTGATCCATAATCGGTCTAGGGGTCCAGCTCCTAATAATCCTGGAGTTCCACCAGTTACTACTAGACTTCCTCAAGGTGAGGGACTAATGTGGAATTTTGTCAATCCATTAATAAGATTTCACAGTTGGTTGCTTCTCAGGCTAAGCGAGGTGCATCTAGTGTGTTATCTACTAAGGCCACAAGGGTTGGCCAATTCTTAAAGATGAATCCACCTAAATTTACTTGTGTTAAACTGGAGTAGGAGCCTCAGGATTTCTTAAATACAATGGAGAAAATCTTCTGGGTGATGTAGGCCATAAATGAGGAAGGAGTGAATTTTACAGCTTATCAACTTAAGGATATGGCGTACCAATATTAAGAGGAATGGAATAAGGTAAAGGGTGATGTGGACAAGTCATAGTTGTGGGAGACTTTCTCGAATACTTTACAGGACAAATTATTTTCTCTTGAGTTGAGGGAAGTGAAGGTGAAGGAACTTATTAATCTGAAATAGGGGAAGGTTTATTTTAAGTAATATCACTTGAAATTTGACCATCTGTCCAGGTATGATGTAAGACCCCGTATAATTCTAAGTCCCAAGACTTAGAAAATTTTTACAAGTGTTCAACACTTAGTCTAATTTTTGACCTCCAAACTTTGAGGATTTATTTGACGACCTTCCTGGCCTTTGTTTTTAGATTTTCAAGTTGCTTTCCGATGGGGCAAGGTCGTAGTATATCCCAGGTAAGTTTAGGAATATTTTAATAGTATAAGGGCTAGTTTGGATGTGCAAAATAGTAGCCTCGAGTGATAAATCCGTGCCGCCCAGGGAAGAGCACAGCTCTAAGGCGAGCGCCACCAGGGCTAGACCGACGGACTTAGCAAGTGTCTCCTGGCTAGTTCAGTGCTTCCCAGGTTTTTCAACACTCCACCTCCATATTTTTAAGGGATTTTTGGTCATTGTCCACCAATATATAAGCTTATTAACACGGGATTTGAGCTCTAAAACACCAAAATAATGTGCTTTTGCTGAATTACTTTCAAGAACAACCAAGAACAAGTCAAGGGTTCAATAGGGGGTTTAAAATTCCAAGCTTATTTCACTACTATCTTCACAGATTATTAATCTAAGGTATGCGTAGTGTTCATCTATGAATCCTTTTCATTTATAGAGCTTAAGAACCATGTTTTAAATACTATTTTGTGAACTTTTTGTGGTGATGTGAGCATCTGCATATTGATGATTGTTGTTTAAGTTTCAAGATGATATCTAGAGGTGTTTTTCATGGAATATATATGTTTATTAGTGGAAAACTATGAACTTTTGGTGGTTTAATATGGTACAAGTCATGAAACACATGTATGCCTTAAAAATTCCATGCAAGGCATTTGATAAAATGCTTGGGATTCTATAAACTCAAGTGTTTATAACCAAGTCCAGAAGGTCATAGATATCATAGGAGTTACTTTTATTTAGTGTGTTGAGTTATCCGCATACCAATTACAGGATGTTGCTCATAGTTAGTACAAACAGTGGAGGTCCGAGAGGTTAGAGAATGTAGGTCCTATAGAGTGGGAGGAATTTTTCATGGCTTTCTTAGACTGATTCTTTCCCCAAGAGCTGAGGGAGGCCAGAGTTCTTAAGTTCATCAACCTCAAGGAGTGAAATATGAAGGTTAGGGAGTATACTCTCAAATTTACTCAGCTAGCCAGATATGTTCCTTATTTGGTTGCAGATAATAGGGCTAATATGAGCAAGTTCGTGTCAGGGGGAAATGATAGCATGGTAATTGAGTGTAGGTCTGTGATGCTTAATAGTGATATGGCTTTATCCAGGCTCATTACCCATGCTCAGCAGATAGAGGAGCAGAAGGATAGGACTAGAGAGAGGCAGAACAAGAGAGCGAAGATTGGCAGTTTTAGTTTTGCTGAGGATAAATTAGGAGGAAACTGTTCGCTATTTCATTCTATGTCAGCAGCTCCAGCTCCTTCCTCTGCTAGTTTCCCAGTGCTGAAATTCAGGGACAGCAACAGAGATAGAGCACCAGGCTCTAAATCTCAGGGCAGTGTCATTAGTGCCCTCTCTTATCCTTAGTGTCAGACTTACGGTAAACACCATCAGGGTGTGTGTAGAGCGGGTCAAGGCATCTATTTCTATTGTGTTAAGCTAGGCCACAGAGTTAGAGACTGCCCTCAGCTAGGTCCTCAAGATCAGCAGAATCGTTCCCCAGCTCAGTCCGGTCATCTAAACCAGTAGGGTTTCCACTTCCAGTGTAACTAGTAGGCAATGCCCAAATAGACTTTATGCTCTTCAGACCCGATAGGATTAGGAAAATTCTCCTGATGTTGCTACTGGTATGTTACAAATTTTCCATGTTCATGTTTATGCTTTGTTAGACCCAGGTTCATCCTTGTCTTTTGTTACTCCTTACATAGCAAGTGATTTCAGAATCAGTCCCAAAATTTTAGTAGAGCCCTTTTTAGTCTCTACCTCTATGGTTAAAACTATCATATCTCGGTGGGTATACAGGAACTACCGAGTTATAATATTTCTGAAATCCACATCAGTAGATTTAGTTGAGTTAGATATTACTGATTTTCATATCATTATTGGAATGGATTGGATTCATTTCTTCTATGCCACAGTCGACAGCTGGAATAGGATAGTTCAGTTTTTGTTCTCGAATGAGCCCATCCTTGAGTGAAAGAGTAGTACTTCTGTATTTAGGGGTCAGTTTTTTTCCTACCTTCGGGTAAGGAAAGTGATTTCTATGGGTTGTTTGTATCATCTCGTGCATGTTAAATATTTTAGTTCTGAATCTCCCCGTCTTGGATCAGTTCTAGTTGTTAATGAGTATTTATATGTCATTCACAATGATCTTCCAGGCATTCCTCTGAAAAGAGAAGTAGACTTCGGTATTTATTTTCAACCAGATACTCAATCTATTACTATTCCTCCATGCAGAATGGTACCAACGAAACCCAAGGAATTGAAAGATCAATTAAAAGATCTCTTAGATAAGGGATTCATTAGGCCTAGTGTGTTCCCATGGGGTGTGCCAGTATTATTCGTGTGCAAGAAAGGTAGTTCTCTCTGAATGTATATTGATTACTGTCAGCTCAACAAAGTTATTGTCAAGAACAAGTATCTACTTTATAGAATAGATGACTTCTTTGACCAACTATAGGGTGCCAGTATTTCTCCAAGATAGACCTCAGATCAAACTATCATCTGCTTCGAGTTAGAGAATGTGACCTCCCAAAGACATCTTTCTGTACTCGGTATGGTCACTTTAAATTTCTAGTCATATCCTTTGGTATACCAATGCCTCTGCAACTTTCATGCACTTGATGAATCGGGTGTTCAAGCAGTACTTTGGTATGTTCGTGATAGTCTTCCTAGATGATATTCTAGTCTATTCTCGCACAGATCGTGATCATTCAGACCATCTCAAGATTGTTCTTCAGACTCTTAGAGATTATTAGTTGTTCATCAAGTTCAGTATGTGCAAATTTTGGCTAAGATCAGTAGCATTCCTTTTCCATATTATTTTCGGTGATGGCATTACAGTAGATCCTCAGTAAACCAAAGTGGTAAGAAACTGGCGTCGCCCCGTATCTCCATCAGATATTACGAGTTTCTTAGGTTGGCTAACTATTACAGATGGTTTGTTGAGGGATTTTCTTTTATTGCATCTCCCATGTCCAGATTGACACAGAAGAAGGTCAAGTTTAAGTGGTCAGATTCTTGCGAGAAGAGTTTTTTAGAATTGAAGACTCGACTCACCTTAGATCCAGTTCTAGCTTTTCCAGATGGTTCAGATTGTTTCGTAGTTTATTGTGATGCATCTAGAATAGATTTGGGTTGTGTCCTTATGCAGCATGGTAAGGTCATAGCCTACACCTCCAGACAGTTATAGCACTATGAGAACAATTATCCTACTCATGATCTTGATTTAGCAGCCGTGGTATTTGCCTTAAACATTTGGAGGCATTATCTATACGGAGTTCATGAAGACATCTTCACAGCTCATAATAGTCTATAGTATGTCTTTCTCAGAAAGATCTCAATCTTTGTCAGAGAAGGTGGTTAGAGCTTTTAAAAGATTATGAAATGAGTGTTTTTTACCATCCGAGCAAGGCCAACGTTGTGGCTGATGCTCTTAGTAAACTCTCCATGGGTAGTATTTCTCACGTTGAGGATAGTAAGAAAAAGATAGCTTAGGAGATCCATCAGCTTGCCAAACTAGGCGTTCACTTAGTCGACTCTTTAGAGGGTGGTGAATGTATTCAGAGTAGTTCAGAGTGATATCTAGTTTTTTAGGTGAAAGAAAAGAAAGATAGGGATCTTATCCTTGTCAACCAAAAAGATTCAGTTTAGAATCAGAAAGTAGAGATTTTCTCCCTAGACGGAGATGGTGTCCTTTAATGTTAGGGTTGTTTGTGTGTTTCAGGTGTAGATGACTTGAGGCAATGAATTATTGAAGAAGTGCATGGTGCATGATACTCTATTTATCCAGGGGCTACTAAGATGTACTATGACTTATGGGAGATCTATTGGTAGAGTGGGATGAAGAGAGATATTATAGAGTTTGTGGCTAACTGCCCTACATGCCAGCAGATTAACATAGAGCATCATGAGTCTAGTGGTTCCATGTAGGAGTTCACCATTCCTACTTGGAAGTGGGAAGAAGTAAACATGGACTTTGTGATGGGTTTGCCTCATACTTGTCATCAGTATGATTGAGTCTGGGTCAATGTAGATAGGATGACCAAGTCATCTTATTTCATTCCAGTTCATAACTCTTATTCAGCTGAGGATTATGCCAAATTCTACATCAGAGAGTTGGTTAAATTACATAGTGTTCCCCCATCTATCATCTCGGATAGAGGTACCTAGTTCTCCTCTTACTTCTAGAAAGCATTCTGAAAGGGTCTCGATACCCAAGTCCATTTTAGTACAGTGTTTCATCCTCAGATAGATTCTCAACCAAAGAGGACCATTCAGACTCTTGAAGATATTCGAAGGGCATGTGCATTTGATTTCAAGGGAAGTTGGAATGGCCACTTGCCTTTGATTGAGTTTGCATACAACAATAACTATAATTCCAGTATTCAGATGACTCCATTTGACGCTCTTTATGGTAGGAGATGTAGATCTCCAATTGGTTGGTTCGAAGTTAGTAAGGCCTCAATCATAAGTCCTGACTTGGTATTCGACACCTTAGAGAAAGTCCAGTTGATTAGACAAAGATTTTGGGCTTTTCAGAGTCGACAGAAGTCTTCTGCAATGTTCATAGAAAGGATCTCGAGTTTGAGGTTAATGATTATGTCTATCTTAAGATCTCTCCCATGAAGGGAGTGAACAGGTTCAAAAAGAAAGGTAAACTCAGTCCCTCATATGTCGGTCCCTTTAGGATTCTCAGTCGCTTCGGCAAGGTAGCTTATGAGGTCAAATTACTTGCAGATCTAGCCTCAGTTCATCCAGTCTTCCATGTCTCTTTGCTTAAAAAGTGCATAGGTGACCCAACAGTTGTAGTTCCTATTCAGAGCATTGACATTCAAAACAACCTCTCTTATGAAGTGATTCCAGTTGAAATATTAGACTATCAAACCCATAGATTTAGGAACAAAGAAGTCTCTTTAGTCAAGGTTCTTTGGCAAAATCAGTCTCATGAGGGAGGTACTTGGGAAACAGATGCAAATATGCATACCAAGTATCCTCACCTCTTCTCCACCAATTCAGATCAAGCTCAAGGTAATAGTGCTTCTAAAGCTTATTCAATTTTATGTTTATGTTCCCATCAAAAATTTGGTATCTATTACCCTTGCATATTCAGTCAAGCATTCATGTATCAGTTCAGCTATCATGCATCAGCTATGCATTCTTATCTTGAGAAACTCAATTATTAGTTTACTCAGTTGTGCATTCATGTAGCGGTTATCCATACATCAGCTATGCATGAGTTCAGTATATTTATCATGTTAGCCATGAGATCAAATTTCAGTCTTTCATGTTCAGTTCATGTTCAACTTATCTTTTATCCCCTCTCAGTTGATTTCTTATTCAAGGATGAATATTCTAAAGAGGGAGATATTATAAGACCCCGTATAATTCTAAGTCAAAAGTTTAGCTCATTTGGCTTGACAAGCCTCAAGAATTAGATATTTTTAAAAGAATTCAACACTTTGTCTCATTTTAGACCTCCAAACTTTGGAGATTTATTTGATGACCTTCCCGACCTTTGTTTTTTGATTTTCAAGTTGCTTGCTATGGGGAAAGGTCATAGTACATTCCGGGTAAGTTTTGGAATTTTTCGGATAGTGTAAAGGTGAGTTTGGATGTGCAAAATAGTAGCCTCACGCGATAAGCCTGCGCAGCCCAGGGAAGAGCACTGCTCTAAGGCGGGCTTCACCTAGGCTAGAACGGAAGACTTAGCAGGCGCCGCTTGGCTAGTCCGGTGATTCGCAAGTGTTTTAGCACTCCACCTCCATGTTTTTAAGTGTTTTTTGGTCATTCTCCACCCATATATAGGCTCATTAACATGGGATTTGAGCTCTAAAGCACAAAAATATTGTGCTTTTACTAAATTACTCTCAAGAACAACCAAGAACAAGTCTCTGGTTTAATTGGGGGTTTCAAATTCAAAGCTTATTTAACTACTATCTTCACAGATTAATAATCTTAGTTTTGCGTAGTGTTCATCTATGGATTCTTTTCATTCATTGAGCACAAGAACCATGTTTTCAATAATATTTTGTGAACTTTTTGTGGTGATATGACCATGTACATGTTTATGATTGTTGGTTATGTTTCCAGATGATATATAGAGGTGTTTTTCATGGAATATATATGTTTGTTAGTTGAAAAATATGAACTTTTGGTGGTGTAATATGTTACAAGTCACGAAACGCACTTATACCTTAAAGATTGCATGCAAGGTGTTTGATAAAAATCTTGGGATGCTAGAAATTCATGTTTACTTGGTTCTATGATATCTAAATGACAAATCTATGTTAGCTATATATTTCAATATAAATTCCCTACTATTGATGTATTGTTATTGTTGTGATATGAAGCAAGTGTGATAATGGAGATATAAGATAGGTACACCAAATATATCCATGCATTCCTTACAATATTAAAGATGCTGAATAACTACATAAAGTATAAGACCCCCTACTTATGATATTATGAATTGTGGACTCCAATCTTGTGATCAAGTCAATCATGTGTGTCATTTTCCTTCTATCCAGTGCTGGGGGTATTCATACCCAAGAAACATAGCTGTGTGCCTAGAGTCATGTCAGGTTTCATAATATCCAAAATCTAGCAATGATTCAGTAGAATTAAGTCATGTGATTGACTCAGTCAGTTATTAGATATTAGTAGGATTCCATCAGTCAATGAGATTCAGTAGGTTCAGCTCATGTACTGTCAGTTAAATCATGTTTAGTCTCTTCAGATGGCAGTAGGAGTTAGCACCGAGTGAACTCAAGGATAGGAACTCACCTGCATATGAGGGTGTGATTCTTAGCAGTCATCCTTCTATTCCAGAACTAAATACCCAGTATAGTTTGAGACATCACAACCTATTATATGAGGGTAGATGAGGTGGCTTAACCTGTTATATGAGGGTTCCCACCGTTCTCACTAGAGTTACCTATTTTATAAGGGTCGCTTACATGTTGTCCTTACTAGTGGTGCGATATAGACACCCTTCCAGTCAGGGCAGAGATTAGACCCCAGCTTAGCCATAATGGCACTATGTATGCATATTTGTACTCTTACGTTTATATCAATCAATTAGTTAGCATTATTCATGAATGTAAACCGTTCCATTAGCCTACCTCACTAGTATACTCAGTACTTTAGTTGTACTGATGCATTTGCGCTATGGTGCTTACTTTTTATGTTACACCATAGGTTTAGAGACATGAGTTCCAAATCAGCAATAACATTTCACCCACAGAGTTGAAGTGAGTCCTCATCCATTCAAGGATGACATTATTTTATTTTATTTATTATTTCAGTTCATTTTTGCTTGATAGAGTTAGTTTTAGATATGTTCCTTCAACTCCTTATTCATATTGTATTTAGAGGCTTTTAGATTTAGTTTAGATTTGATTCAGTTTTCAATTGTTTTGGGCATTTTCCCCCACATAGATATTATATTTTGATAGATTCTTTATTCAGTTGAACCTTATGGCCTACATGTTCATATTTTCTACATTATTATATTAGATATTGCAGTGTATAGGTACAGATATCTGTCATTGGTTAGCTTATGATCCTTCAGGGTAATAAGCACTGTGTAGCATTTCAGTTCAGAAAATTAGGGTGTTACATATGCCCAGGAGTAGGTGTCTAACATGAGGACTACAATGAGAAAATTTACTTTAGGATTGTCTTGATATTTGAACCTTAAAAGTAAGAGTGCATTGCTGATCAAGGATATGGATATTTCTAGGTTGGTTGTTCATATGTAACAGGTGGAGGACGAAAAAAGAAAGGATGCTAAGTTTGAGGAAAGACAGGGTATTAAGTTCAAGTCATCTAAACAGGTAGGTGCTCAATCAAAAAGTGGTCGGGATGGTGGTAAGTGTACAAAAAAAAGTGGGGTAATTTTGGATCCTTCTTTACAGCTAGTGCTCCTTACCAAAAAGGATTCAAGTGATTGGAGTCAATAGAGTGGTGATAACTTCCGAGCATAGGGTGCCCAATCTCAGGTGTGTGGGGAACAGTCGGCTTTATCATGACCTCCTTGTTGGTTATGCAGTTGGTAACATATGGGCTTTTATGATGGAAAAAGGGATAGATATTTCTAATATGTCCTACCAGGACATATGCTAAGAAACTGTCTGATTAGTAAGAGTGCTTTGGGAGTGAGTAAGGCTCCAGTTGCTCTATATTCCACTCCTTCACCAGCGGGTCATGCTTCTACATTAGTTTCTACTCGTGGTATTGACAATGGTTAGAATAGGTTATATGCTCTTCCTACTCGTAGGAATTTGAGGCATTGCCTAATGTCATGATTGGTATGTTACAACTTTTTTCTCGTGACGTATATTGCTATCTTGATCTATGGTCTACTATCTCTTATGTGTCCCCATATGTGGCTGTTTGTTTTGGTTTTGATCTTCAGGTTATTTTAGATTCTATTTTGGCTTCTACCCAGTAGGTGACTCTATGATTGTTAAAAGGCTGTATAGGGGTTGTGTGGTATCTTTTTGTAGTAGGCATACCTTTGTAAATCTTTTTGAACTTGATATAGCAGATTTAAATATTATTCTCAGGATAGATTAGTTACACTTTTATTATGAGTCCTTGCATTATCGGACCTATAAGGTTGTCTTAGGTTTCTTGGTGAATGATTATAGAGTACGAAGGTGGTTCCCAAGATCCTAGGGGGTGTGTTATTTCCTATCTTATAGCTCGGAGGCTATTATCTAAAGGGTGTCTCTGCCATTTGGTCCAGATTAAAGTAAGAGCAACTGTGTCTATTATTGAAATCACCCATGCAACTCACAAGGATCAAGATATGGCAAAAATTTCAGAAATAACAACCCAGCACTTACCCAAATCACACTATCCGAACAAGACAGTGATTGGCAATATACCTAGTGTGCCCTCACAATAAAGAAATCCCTTTTTCACTCATATCAGAATTTATACACACAGGGATAAACACAAGACTCACTCTCAAACTGAAATTCCAACATTGCACATCAAATGCCATAGGCTTGCCCTTATAGTCAAGACCAAAGTCTTCAAATAGGTGAGTTAGGATCACTATAGGGCTTTTCTTAAGCTTCTAATGTAGGCTAGGGGCTGGTATAATATTCATGGATATTTCAAAGGGACTAAGCCTCCTTGACACTACATTATACCCTAGGGGTTTTAACTTGTAACCTTCTTTTCTTCCCTCTTTTATTGATCATGCTTGCTCAAGATGGATGTGGTCTTTTCAATTAACTAATTATCTTTTTATCATTTTTAACACAGTTTTCTCTTTTGTTATTTCTTTTTCACCGCACCCAACTCTTTATTCATCCTTTTCATTCTACCTTTCTTAATACACAGATTGCATCACTCACCCCTATAATAGACACCCTCAACTTAGTTTATTTGCCTAAGTTAAGGTGCACAGTGTCCAAGGAGGACCAGGGCCAAGACAGGTTCATTGTGATGTAAATAAGATGTTGAAAGGTGCACAAAAAATAGGCTATTTAGGCTCAAAGGGGAGCAAGGAATACTATTCACATTGGGAAGGTCATTTAGGCTAACGTGGGATAACATGAAAAATGACCTATGATCCTTTCCTAATGCCTATCCTATGACCATGGCACGACTAACCGGGAGAGTTCTAGATTCAAAATGGGAACTGAGAAAAACCATACACAAACATGGCACACAAGTATCTTACATATCATTACTTATCTAGTTCATGTATTTGTTTAACACAGGTCATTCATTTGCAATACTAATGCCACAAAAAGATACACAGTGGTCACAATGGATGCAATTCACACAGTACACACTAGATCACACCACTGGAGAAGTACTCATAAATCATAAAATAGGCCAACTGCCTCAAGTACTTGTACTAGTGTTAATTATCTATAGACTACGTTACAACAATAATTTACCCTACACCCTCAACTTAATAATCAAAAATAAAATGCACTAACGGTTAGGGTATACTTGAATATAGTCAAACACATTGATCCTGGATCTTTGACCTTGCTACTATATCATCTGTTGTCTTCTCCATATCAGGAGCATCTGGCCTGGCGGAGGTCAGAGCCTGGCTACATGAAGCACCTACAGCCCTAGCTCGAATGGTTGTTTCTCATTTATCATTATCAGCCATAGACTCCAATCTTGCCTTCTTCGTTGCTTTTCTTTCTTATTCACTATCTGGCTCTTCTCTCTTATTTTTGCCTTTCTTTTCCTCTTTTTTGTATTTTTATTTAGGGATTCTACAGTGAGATCAAGTATAGGAATTTCTTCCTCCAATTCTTCCATAGCCAGACCTGTTGGCATCATAATTTGGTGCTTCTGCAGCAAGCAACCATAGCCTTAACCTTATTCAACATAGCCCTTAATATAGCAAGATCAGGTCTTGTAATCTCTTTTTCTCGAGCATAGAATCTGTTCTCCATATATGCAACTCGCCCAGGAAATGACACAAAAGGCTCTAATGCAGCTTTGATTCTTTTGTCCATAACAATAGCAAACTATTTGGCGAAGGCTTGTAGCTGGGCCACGCACCACTTTACTTGCTTAGCCACCTTCTTGATACAATAGGCTAAAATGCCAAACCTGTTGTTGCTGGAGGAACTGAGGGATTGGCCTCAGTCTTATTCACTGAAGCTTCTTGTGCTGAAGAATCTTGTACCTCGAACTGAGGTTTTACTCCTGCGTCTGTAATTGGTGGTTCCGCTGCTATCTCTACCCCCTGTAAAGTCTAAGTCCAGGCTGAATCTCATCAAAATAGATAGGGTTGTGACTCTTTGGGGCATAAATGTCTTAGTCAACTCCCATAATATTTGGCACCTCAGTAGCTCTGCGCAGCTCTATAATAAGACACGAAAAAGGATAAGCAGTGTCGACCCTTGACATCCTAATTTTTATTTCATCTATAATGATTTTCCCGAAGTTCAAGGAAAGCTGATGCACCAAAATTTCTACCAAAATAGCCTGGTTAACGCCCAGAATATTGTCTCTCTCAGTAGGCATCAGCCAAACTCACACTATGCCTCACTAAAATTTTTCCTCCTGAGTCAATGAGGACTTATAAATTCTCTCATTTGTGTTTGTCACCCAAGCCAGGTCTACATCAGTAATGATGTTGGCTAACCAAGGATATTGTTTATCCTTATTCTTTATCTGTGCATAAAATGATAATGTGCTAGCCTGAGGCATGAAGTCGGGTCATGCAAGAATCTAATGATGGCTCTAGTTGAAATATCAATGCTTATACCCCTTACCGAAACTCTCAATAGAAGAGGTTGATCTACTACTTTGTCACTTGGTTTGCACATATTCTCCAACTGGGCTTGTTAATTCCCGTAGAATTGCCTAAACAGTGTGGGGAAAAATAAACCTCCTCTTTCTGTAGTCTGTCTTAAGTCATATTCTTTGAATTTTTTCTCCACTTCAGGGTATCTGCTCAACCCTTTCATGATGATCATCTTTTCTTCTTGGATTGGCCTCTTCGCATTCCTTCTATCAGTTATTTGCAACCCAACAATATAGATATCTTTAGCTCTAGGGATTTTCCATCTAGTATTGTTCCTCACTTCTGGGTTCTTACATTTGATAGGAGTCTTCTGAGGTGGAGACTCTTCATCACCTTGTTGCTCAATGGATGGGGACCCAGAAGTTGTTCATTCGGACACAGATTCTTCAGATTCTTCTTTACCCTCTTCATCAGCTTCAGCATGTTCAAACTCATAATGTTTAGACTCACTTTTCTCAGACCCCTCCTGTTCAGAAGCTGTGGTCGACTTAGTATCATCATTATCCTCTACCTTAATTGGTGGAGGTGGTGGAATTTTCTTTGGACTATGCTTCTTCTTTAGCTTTCTGAGCAAGGGTTCCTCCTCCTCGTAGTCAGATTCCTCGTTAAGGATGTTATGATGTACATCATCTTTGGTCGCTTTCTTTAGTTTTGTGGGAATCTTTATTTTTGGTGCCATTTTAGAGTACCTAGAGACATTAGAAGAACGTTATTCAACCCTAAAGATCATAAACACTGGTACATTAATAATTTAAGCTCATTTATGTTTCACGCCCCGGGTGTGACGACAATTCATGACAAGCCATCACGATCGTGATAGCTTATCATGGTTGTCGTTAACGTCAGATAAAACCTTAATAAATTTTACAGTTTCGGATGTCCTTCATGATAGGCCGTCACAATTGTGATATCCCATCAGGATTGTCGTCAGCTCTAAGAAGAACCAACTTCAGTTTTGTCAGCTTTTGACGACATTCCTTATAAGCCATCATGATGGTGATAGCCTATTATAGATGTTGTCACACTTATCATAACCCACTTTTGACTTTAACTAAATTTTTGTTCCCCATTCTTGCTCAAGATTTACTTGAGTTTGAATTGTGAGCTATCTTTTCAACCCTTGGGCTTGTACAACAAACCCTAGGTGCGATTTTATCCATTTTCTAAGTTTGAACTTTGTTCAATCATATTAGGGACTTGAGTTAGCTTTCATTCACCATACATCATAAGCAAATAAGTATTGAAGTAGAGTATACCTGATGGAGCTTTTCATCTAGGGCCACGCACAAGAAAAAGTGTGAAGGAAGAAGATGTTCTTGATTCTTAAGTGCAAACCACACATAAACTAAACTTTTTTTCTTAGAGTGTTTTTCCAAGGATGGAAACTGTTTTAATTAATGAAAAAAATGACTAAAGAAAATGAATTTAAAAGTGGTGGAAATTTGAAAAGGCTCGTAATTTAGGCCGGGTTGGATCTGATTAAAATTAGGCCCAATTTTCAGATATTAGGCTTTGTGCTGACAATGATTTGTGATGGCTTGCCATGTTAGTTAAATCCCATCAAGATCTTTGTCAATAGTAGGTAGAGAATTTCTTAAGAATGATCTAGCTGACGACATTCGTGATAGCTTGTCACAATTATGATGGCTTATCATAGATGTCGTCATGATCTGTCAGCTGACCTTTTTTTATTTTTTCAACTTCTTTATAATAAATCATAATTAAAAAATAAAAACACTTTCTCAAACTCAAAAATTCTAGGTTACCTCCCATTAGCACCTGATTTACTATCGTGACATGACTGGGTTCTCTTGACTACTCAAAATTCGCCAAGACAACCTGTTGATACCCCTTTTTCATCGTCATAGAAGACGTCAACGATTGAGAAGACATTTATATCATTTTTTTGTTACATGGGTTGATGCATTTGAATTTTACTTCCTTTTTACCAAGCCTAAACTTGAGCTCATTCAACTCCATGTCAACTATTACTCTTTCTGTTGCCAAGAGTTGTCTTCCCAAGATAATGGGTACCTCGAAGTCCACATCACAATCTAGTACCACAAATTCAGTAGGAATAATAAAGTCTTCTACTTTCACCAACACATCATGTAAAATTCCAAAAGGCCTCTTTATTGACCTATCTGCCATCACAAGTCGCATGTTAGTAGGTGTTGGATCTTCGAAACCTATCTTATTACATACAACAAGTGGCATTAGATTCACACTAGTACCCAAATCACATAATGCCTTTGTAACATCCAGAGACCCAACCTTGTACGGAATAGTGAATGCACCTGGGTCGGCCTTGTTTTGCACTAAGAATTATATGGAAACCACACTACAAAGGTGGAGATTTTCCACCTTCTCACTGCTTACCTTTCTCTTCTTTGTGATGAGGACTTTTATGAACTTTGCATAGCCTGGCATTTTCTAAAATGCCTCAACCAATGATACATTAATTGTCAATTAC
The DNA here is from genome assembly GCF_002878395.1 of Capsicum annuum. Lineage (NCBI taxonomy): Eukaryota > Viridiplantae > Streptophyta > Magnoliopsida > Solanales > Solanaceae > Capsicum > Capsicum annuum. The sequence continues at coordinate 233,951,798 of NC_061111.1, read as the reverse complement.
TTGAGCATAGCCATGAACTTGCCAAATTTTGCCTTATCGACCATTTTCTTCAATCATTAAGGAAAGGGAGGTAGCGGTCTTCGGATAGTCTTTAACACCACTTACTCCTCCTTCTCATCTTCTTTATCAGAAATATCAACAAAACCATCCATCTTCTAAGACTCCATTGGACTACTTTCTTCGGGTTCATCAATGCTTACCTTATTTTCCACAGATTTGCCTACAGAGGAACCATATTACTAGGTAAAGTACCAGTTTTTCTCTTGTTCAATATAGCATGAAGTTGTTTCATCTGCTGCTCCAACTGGTTAATAGAAGTAGAGTGTGAGCTAAATAACTGACTGAGGGTATAAAATTCACACTTCATAGTATTTACTCCTGAGTTGGTAACTTCAACTCCCTTCAACAACTCTTCCATCATGTCCTCCATAAACATCTTCCCAGAGCTAGTTGCTACAGCATCCCTACTTCTAGGAGGAATATCCAAACTACTCATGTCATTATTGTTTCTCTAGTGTCCCTACTCTCTATCTTTGAAATAAGGCTTGTCATAGAAGTTCTGACCTTGGTTCCCTTGGCTATTGCCTCAGAAACTCCCCTGATTACTCATATAGGTTACCTCTGTATCGGCACTTGTAGCAACAGTACCCTGAGATTCCACAGCCTTAACAATTTTGGTCTTGCCTGACGGCAAGTGCTTGGTCAGAAAGTCCATCTGTTTCTTTAAGTGGGTCATGTCCTGGTCTTGCTCCTCATCCCTTCTGCGTTGCTCTACAGTTACACCACTAGCAAGAGTCACACTAGCCACTATAGAATCCCTAGTGTGCCAAAATCGACTCTATTCAGCTTGTCAGAATTATCAAGAAAAGAAAGATTAATGAACGAACCACCTGCAGCATTATCTATAATTGCCTTTATCACAGAGTAGAAAGCTCTACACAAAATCTCTTTCAAGTGCAAGTATGTCCTGTTATGATTTAGACATTGTGCAAGCTTTTTCTTAAATATCTCCCAGGTTTTCTGCAATACTTTAGTTGAGAGTTGTCTAAAGTTACTGATTTCGTCCCTCAACTGTACCCTTCTAGAGGGTGGATAGAACCATTCTAAGAACACCTTTTTCAACTGTCTCCAGTTGGTTATAGAATCGGGCTCCAGCTTATTTAACCACATTGTTGCCTTTCCAGACTAAGACAATGGGAATAATTTGAATCGGATCGCATTCTGGCTTATTCTCGGAATGTCAAAAGATTTGCAAATAGTAAAGAAGTTCACCAAATACATGTTTGGGTCGTCACCAGGTCAGCCTCCAAACAACCCCTTCAGATTCAGGAGTTGGATCATTGTGCTTGTTATGCTGAATTTTGCACCTAATGCCAGTGGTGGGGGAATGATAGCACCCATTGCACCAGCTTCATCCATTCCTTCATCATCTTCATCAGCCTCGTATTGAATGGGCTATTGGCCATATCTTCCTCGAATTGGACGATTTCTATTAATATTTTGCTGCACTGGTGCAGTAAGTTGCCAAGCTCGCCTTAGGTTTTAAGGATTTAGCAATTCCTCATCACCAAAGTCTTCTTTATCAGGGTTCTGATGACGTGCTTCTTGACCCAAATTATGTACATTCACTTGAGGCCTGGCCAAAGCAGCTAGTCTGTCCGCTTCCTGTTGTTCAGTGATTCTCCCTATTAGTTGTGGTTACGGATTGATTGGCAATAACGATTTTCTGAAACTTCTTTTTTTATAAAAAGAACAACACACTACCTACAATAGATAAAAATAACAACTAAACATAAATCTAGAAAACTTAACTAACAGCAAATTAGCATACACAAAGTTTTAGTTTACAACCGTATACCCCAACAACGATGCCATTTTTGATAACTCTCAAACTACACTCTTGAACGGGTGTAAGCAATCGTACTCAATATAAAATCCAACTAGGTTGGGGTTGAGTCCCACAGGGAATAGGGTGTGAACTCAAGTTGTTTATGAAATAATTCACTTGTAGTTTACTGTTTCTTGAAATGGGGGTTTAAATTTCCCAGACAATTGTTAGTCACTTTGAAATTAATGTTTGTAATTAATATTTTATGAAATAATCGGGTTTATATTCACTAGGGTTTATGGTATATGATAGATGCTACAAATAACTCAAGGTTCTCATGGCAGTTAAGATGACAAGCTATCTTTATTGATAGTATTCTCGAATGTCTCTCGACCTATTCAAGCGTCTGATTTCTTAATCTTTTCGAACTTAGCAAATAGTAACTCACTGCCCAGATTTTACCTCAAGTTAATCAACCTTAGTACAATGCTAATTATTAAACGAAGGCTTTCCGAGTCCCTGTCGATAATTCACTTTCTACTCTTTATGATTTCTTTATAAAGCAAACAAAAGTAGGTACGCCTATATTTATTAACCAACAGACATAAGTTAGAATATAAGAATTACAAAGAAATCCTAACACCTATTAAACCTTGAGTAATTAATCAAAACCTTATCATGACCTAACCCTAGATTCCATAACCCAAGTTAAGAGTGTTTAGCTACTCATGATGTAGGAAATAAGCACACAAGTTGAATTGATAATTAAAAGGATTAACTTACAATAATGAAAGAAATCAAAAGTGAACTTGTAATTGAATCATAAGGCAAAACTCTGAAAAATATTGATCTTTTTATTGAGAGAGAAGTTGTATGTTGTAGGATATGTCAATTGATTGAGGGATGATATAAAACCCCTAAAACAAGGTTTTAAATAGTTAACCCTAAATAAGCACATAAAATTAAAGTTTTAGATGTTTTTCAAAAAAGATGACGGCGATTGTGATGGCCTATTATGATTTTGACGGCCTTTCATGGACGTCGTCGGCTTCTCTTCAGATTTACCTTCAGCTGCCTATGGTTGACGATGATTGTGACAGCCTATCAAGATTTTGACGGCCTATCACGGACGTCATCAGCTTCTCTTCAAATTCAGCTTTTGCTGCCTAAGGTAGACGACGATAGTGAAAGCCTACCAAGATCTTAATGACGTGTCATAAAGGTCGTCACAAAACTTCCTACAAGTCCCCTCTTATCTTTAAGTTTGATGGAATCTTTGATAGCCTAACACCAGGCTAACGACGTGCCATGGATGTTATCAGCCACACTTAGCTCTTTACTTGCTTCGAATTTCATAATTTTGCTTCCTTTATTTATGGTTCTCCTTCTTCTCTACTTTTACTGCAAAACCAAAGTAAACTAATCAAAAAATGACTAATGTTGCTCAAGACTTTGTAATAATTTAGAGTTAAAAGCTTCAAATGTGTTAGCATGGGGTCACACATCACATAAACTGAATTTTGTTGATCATTATAAGTGAAGCATAAGTATCTGGATCTGATCATACTATAAAACATTAGTACGTGAGTAATGAGCTGCATGACCTGAGTTTAGAGTTCTGGATTGCAAGGAACATGATTTATATTGCTGAGTGAACTGGAACTCCCCATACTAGAAATTGAAAGCGTACATGGTTTTTCTATAAAATACATGAATATGAGCTGTGATAAGGAAGATGACATGTTAGGAATAAGTAGATATCGTGATGGCTCAAAAGCTTTGCACTTAGATAAGAATAGGTTGGGAATTATCCTCCCTTACTGCTTTTCTACACCCACTAGCACTATAACTAGAATCTCAGGGCCTGACTTGCTTACTTGTTCTATCATCTCCCTCTTAGATTTAAGACATTATCTCAAGTTCGTGGCCACTTTACTAAACCCTAAACTGAACTGCAATCACTTTACTCTAGAATCTAGGGTATAATAATACATATAAATGATAAACTCATCCACACCATCAAACTTTATCTTGATTCAACAAACTTAAATCCTTGCGTACACTGTTCAAGCCTACTGATTCACTCTTTGTACTACTAGACTCTTGAATAAATAATCTTCTCAATCTGAATAACACTACCCCAACTCTACTACTGCTAAACTCCTAGGTTCATAATTCTAATTCTAGATCACATATTGAAAAAGGGATTCTGAGAAGAAATCTAAAAGCATATCTAACTTTTGCTTAATGCATGATTTTCATGAACATGAATGAAATATTTCAATATTTTAGGTCATAAGAGCACTAATGGGATACTTTTTGAGATAATATGCAATCCCAGAATTATCCGTAGGGACTGGCTAAGGAAACACTATCTATAAGGATTTAAGCTTCACTATTTCTATCGCCACAAAACTAAGGCAGAGTTAGCGTGAATAAATCAAGATGAGGATCTACATAAATTTCTTAGATAATACTTTTACTGCAAGATCTGAGACATCAAATAAGGGAAACAATTCCTTAATGCCTTGTAGCCTATCAAATAAAAGTACAAACATCTCCATACCATTTCATAACACTCTACTAGACACGGCTACATAGATACACTAGGAAACTTGAAATCTGTTCTTTGATTCCAAGTTTGTAACACCCCAAAAATATATCCGAAGATGTCATACGACTCTTAGAACCATAAGTGATCCCAAGCTAACCCATGAACTGGCATTCTACTAAGAAAATGAATTATGGCATGGTAAATAACTATTTACTATGTGGAAACATAATCATACTAAATATCTAAAATAGATACAATACTGATGAAGGTTTACAATCTGATAAAGCAAAAGGTTGAAACTAAAATTTACATAAATGACTCTGACTGACATCTATAAAGACTCTGCTATACGACTATAGATTTTTAGGACATGCCTCCAACTACCATTAATAAATACACATAAAAGTAAATGAACTTTACATGAACTAAAAATTATCTGGAGTTCCCAAAGTAGGAGAACTCATTACCTGCTAGCTGGAATTTGGAACTGTCTGATTAGGATGCATTGGCTATAACTGGTACCTATATTATGAGGGAATGTAGCCACACAGGCGTATATGTGGATCAATACTTTTGAAATGTACTTAATAAGTGGTGAATGCAATAAGTAAAAATGATTTGATACATAATCATAAAACATGCATGCTATGTGTAAGTAGACTCACCAATAAGCTGGAATAAATAGAAAGCTCAAAACATCTTAAAATATTCGTAATAAATATGATCTGTTAAGCTGGTGAATCTCTACACTTATTTTCTGTAAAACATACTTGAATGATATAAGTATAACTGAAGATGGGATATGATAACACATAGATAATGTATTAATACTGGGTATGTAAAACTGGGTTGTACTTAGTTTGAATAACTAGACTGAAATTGTAGAGTATTATGCATATGAGAAAGAAAATGACTGAGTCACATGAGGTAACTAAGCATGATTCCATGAAGACTGTATTATCCAAGAATGCAAGACCAAACATTTAACATGATTTTAAAATATTTTGTAATTTGATGTATTAAAATAATGATAGTTGAGTAATTGATAACTTTATGCTATGGTCTAGAAAACCTGAAATTGAACTGCATTGTTGATCTGATATTTAGACTGAGACTGTGCTTGAGACTGTAACTATGATGGTAACTAAGACTCATACTGCAACTGAATGCTGAGATTTGATAAATAAGTGACTGATATTTGTTATTATTGATTACTATATTACTGATAACTGGGTTACTGATGACTAATGTACTATTAAATGAATGATTATTTCTTACAGTCTTGCTTTTGTCAAACTAGCCGAGTTCCATACTAAGGTGAGTAACTATAGCTAATAGTCCTGATCTTATGGAACAAGTTGAGTTTCATATTGAGTTGAGTGACCGTATCTGATAGTCTTGAATCTATAGAACTAACTGAGTTCTATTCTGAGACTGATTCTGAAATTGAAACTGTGGGAGGTAATAATCCAACCGACATATCCCTTATTGAAAAGATTGGGGTTCAACATATAACCCCTGTTGGAAGGGTATCAGTACTGCACCACAGGTAAAGACACTGAAAGCCTACCCCCATCTGGCAGGTGCCCTAAATGAGAATAGTTGGACCTTCATCTATTGCGTTAAGCTACCTCATCAACCATCAACCGGAAAGTATGATGTTACTACTTAGTTTTGGAATACAAGGACTTCTTTTAAGTATCACACCCTCTATTGGCAGGTGAGTCCCAACCCTTGGTATCACTCGATGTCGATCCTACCCCCAACTGATTAGATACTGAACTGAGTTCCCTAGTATATACTAGGCAAGACTGAACTGTTATATTTTATACTGTATAACTAAATTTAATTGAGTTAATTGAGTTCCATTAACTGATGAAAACATCTGTTAACTAACTGAATACTACAGAGGTCGAAACTAAATACTGAATACTACTGAGGTCTGAACTGAATATTGAATACTATTGAGGTCTGAACTAAATATTGTTGAGTTCTGAACTTAATACTAAATACTACTGAGGACTGACCTGAATACCGACTACTACTAATGTCTAACTGAACACTAAACTAGAGTGATACATAGGTTACTGAGATTTTCCTATGGTCTGTAACTACTGAGTTCTACTGAGTTTTGTAACTAACTGATAGTACCACTAATCATGACGTAGCTGATACTATTCTGTAACTGACACTGGTTCAAGATAAATAGTTAAATTCTCTGGTATTAAGTACCCCCAAGACTCGATTGCATGAAAGTAAAGCATGGCATGCTCATAATAGCATAACAATAGTCAATTATCAACAATACTTTAATTTAGACATTTTGTCAAATAATTGGAGGTTATGGACTTGTACAAACTTGAGAACACATGGCAACATGTCATGATTACCCTATTCAATTCACATAGGCATTCTATGAAGCATATGGAGATTAATATATGGACATGGGAATATCTTAAAAACATTGGACCATAGCATGGTTTTAGTGCCAACCCCGTGAATTGGGGAAATTACATTAAATTCACTTGAAATAGGACTGGGCATTTCATTACAATATGTAACGATCAAACATGTTAAAACATGTACTTAAAATAAAGAATTATTTCTAATTATCTTGAATATAGGATCAACCATGGAATCCAACTAAAACTCTAAGGACATGATATGTAAGACTTTGTTCAAAATCATTCTTATTGGCATTTCATCAAATACTTGTAATTCATGGTTTAGGCTAATCATGGGAGCAGTTAAAAATTGTAGTAATAACATGATTTCACCTTTAAAACCATCGATCAGAATATAAATTTAGCAAACAATACCATTCAAACATGTGAGGTTTAATATCACCCACAATTTCATAAAATCATGATATAAACTTGAGATTTATGAAAGCTTATAAACAAAATTCATGGGAACATGTAAAGATTGGGACTTTAAACTTGAAATTTGAGTTTTGGCCTCCATGGGTGAAAGAGGACCCATGGATGAACTCCGACATACCTTAATACTTTAATATTGAAGGAGAAACACAATCTTGAAAACATTATTGAATTAGGAAACTTGATTCTTGGTTCTTTTCTTAAAGAAAATTTCATGGAGTTCTTGAGGAGGCTAGGATTTTCTTGGAGGGAAAAAAGTTGATTAACTATGTATCTAATGTTTTGGGGGCTAAAATTAAGGGTTAGGGTTGTATTTGGGTGTGGGGAATTAACCAAAGTGTCCCTAGACCATTTTGGGACTGAACTAACATGTTAAACAACTTTGGATCTGCTTCAGTTTTTTCTCTTGAGTGCAGTCTACACGACATGTTGAAATCGCATCGGCTTACTGCCTCACACCAAAAATGCCATAACTTTTTACTCACATATCAAATTTTCACAAAATTGGTATCGTTGGAAAGAAAATTTAATTACCAATAATTTGGTAAGCCTTGAGCTGGAAATTTCCATGTATATAAAAAGTTATACATGTTTAAATTAGACCCTTATAGAATCGAATATCAAATTTTGGATGAATCAAATGATCTTAGCTAAACTTGGCTCTAAGTGATTCCTACAAATATTTTTAACCTCAAAAGAAAATCAAACATGAGGATAAATATTTTTAAACTTTTATTAATATGGGAATCACATGGATTATAGCTTATATGCGTAAGAATGATGGTTTATAGACTAGCCCGAAAATGCAGGGTGTTATATTTGGTAATGTGGCATATTAATTGGAGTTACCTTCTAGTTTGAGCTCTGTTTATCTGGTATTTCATGTATCCATGTTCAGAAAGTGTCTTTGTGATCTTTTTTGTGTTGTTTCTTTGTAAGGTTTGGTGTCTCAGATTCTCTGGCTTGTGAAAAGGTCCCGATTAAGATACTGGATTGGCAGGTTTATTGGTTATAGACAAAGGATATAGCCTCGATTAAGATTCTGTGGCAAAATAACATAGTGGTAGAGGCTACATGGGATGCAAAAGTGGATATGAAGTCCAAGTATATACATTTATTTTCTTATCCAGGTGTTCATATAAAAGGTATGTGTTCTTGAACATGTCTTTATTTCTGAGCTTTTTAAAGAAAAGCTTGATTTCTTTGCCTTTTTGTTTTATATCTATTAAAGGTAAGAGTAGAGACATCTAAGGGGTGTGAACCATGCTTCTGTTTGCCCTACCTTTTTCGTTATTCACGGATAAATGTTTCTAGTGGGAGAGACTGAAACACCTTAGGGTTGGCACCCATAAAAATTTCTTAGATTTTTGGTTTCTTATCAAGATACGACTGGTGGGTTCTAGTCGTATTATGGGTTACGAGTGGTATACTTTGGTCGTATGCTAACCAGTGTTAGTTGGTGAGTTGGATTAGTTTCTGAAATGGATACAACTGGAGTTTATACACGTTGTATGGTTTGATACGGGTTGTTTGGTTTTGGCTTTTCCTTAACTTAATCTCAAACTTAGTAAAGTAATTTGTATCTGAGTATAAGTGCCTCAGTATTAGTCATGATCTAGGGTACGAGTCATAGCCTTAACATGTATGTTGGAAAGTGTTAAAACCTCTTATGATGCTATTCTACCAATGGTACGGGTCAAGGGCACTAGTTGTATGTTTTGGTATCACTTGGTTAGGGTAGGTCATATATTGGACAGTATTGGATCTAAAGGGGGACCTAGAGTACGAGTGGTGGGTACCACTTGTATTGGAGGTTATGATCAGTATGGTATAGTCGTACCCTATTATGGGACTTTTATGCAGTTTAAGTAGGGGTAATCTAGACATTTCCCCACTTAACCTATTTAGGACCCACGACTTATAACACACTTGAGAGGTTATTTACCCTATTATTCTATCATTACACACTTAGAAACTCTCTGAAGCCTTCTATAATTCTCTCTAATGGTTTTGGGTAAAGGAAGGGTAGGGTTTCATCTTGAGTAGCAATTTGGGACTTGTTTGGGTGATTTCTTTCCATCATCTTCTAATTTAAGGCATAATACTCCTCCCTCATTGTTAGTTCCAACTAAAGGTATGTTTTATACAATGTTTTCATGGTATGATTATTGTACGGTTTTGGAGTTTTCAAATATGTGTTGGGGTTTTGGTATTAAATGATAGGTTATGGTTTTCTCATACTTAATTATGTTTTCGCATGCTTTAATGGTGGTTTGTACATAAATGGTAAGTCAATTTTTTTTTGGAAATACTATGCTCCCAACATGTTTGATAAAATGCCTATGAAAGTGCTTTTACTATATTATTGGACTTTTAATGAAACTATTGCATGGTATGTTTAGGTTAAATGGTTTGAAATGGTTAAAATGGAAGGATTGGTGGTCATAGTTATGGTTAATTAAACTTCCTTGTGGGGTACAAGAAAATCTCCCAAGTAAACATGTTAATGGATAACTTGAGGGGTACATGGGATTCCTCCTAGCAAACCTAATGGTGAACCACATGTGGGGTACACGGGATTCTCCCAAGATAACTAGATAATGTAGACTATGGGTACATGGGAATCCCTCTATATACCAAAGTTTGCAAGGAAATTGTTTGCAAACTATAGTCGGTATGACGTTACCACTACTTATAGCCTTGTTAAATAATAATGGTATAATGGTTTGCTTGGATGGAGATGGTTTTAATTAGGAAATAATGGCAGGGTGTGATAGCTAACTGTTAAGGTAGAAGTCTAATAGACAAGCACTGGAAACTCATATTCACCGACATAAGAAGATGGTTATGGCAACCTTATATGATACTATAGGGTATATGGGAATTCTCTAATTACACTTTACATATGTATCATGGAGAGAGAAGGGTACTTGGGAATCCCCTACTCTTATGGTATCTCTAGTTCATGTGGATACCTGCATCGGGGCTAGTTTAAGAGGTTACACTAGACCTATATAGCCCGTGGGTGGTTTTAGGATAATTAAGCTACACATACCCATGTTAATGGTTTTAAATTCATTCTAAAAGTGATTTTCATTACCGATATGGTTATATATATGTATGGTCTGTGTGCATGTGGTTTGTTATCTTAGTTTTACTGGATGAAATTATTTTATCCTTATCTTGAGTTTCTTGCTAGCATTCACCTACTAACCCATCTTCAAGCAACTGTATCCCTACGAGATGTAGAAATTAACCATTCTACTCCTCCTGCTTAGAGTTTGACTTTGGTATCAGCTATTGGATTGAAGTGGTGAGCTTCCATATTTGCGAAGGCTGTATTTCATATCATGGACAAGTTTACATACTTCGGTTTATTTATAGATATTAGTTTTATCTATGGTTTGGGGCAGGTCCCAATTGGATATTGGTTTGCTTTTGATTAGAGGATTTTGTAAAACTACTATGGGTTAGAATGGGTAGGATCAGTATTGGGGTCAACCTTAGTATTGGCATTGGTATTGGGGATGATACCCTTGGACAATATTGTTTGTTGTTCCATCATTTTATGTTATGTTATGGAACTTTGTTTGGTTATTATTTGGTTGTTGGTGTATGGTTTGGTTTTTTCATCGGACGTGTTCAAATGAATGGACTCGGTTGGGTCGGTCTCGATTATAGACCTATCCCAAAGTTTTGATATGGAAAACAACGCTATTTTGTTATATGTTCAAAGTTCATCCAACTCAAGGCAGGTTGCTGGAGATTAGGTTAGGTAACGGGGGTGGTCTCCGGTTTCGGTCGAACTTGGGATGCCCATTACGACAAGGCCTTGGGTCAGGTCATGTCAAATTATCACGATCTAGTAGGAGACTAAACAAAAACCTAGGGATCTAACTTAAGCGCATAAATGTAAGACAAGGAACTCCCTGCTCACAATTTTGTAGGGGAGCATAAAATAAAGATATACATAGCAGCCGTAAGACAAGGTGAATTAGCCATTTTTCTACATATTTTCCTCTCCTAGAAGCTTGACCGAGTCATTTGTTGTAGCTCTTGTTAGAGGAACTCTTTGCTTGATATTTCGGTATTTCTCTACAATAATGTTCCATCTATAAACTTTCATGTTGATTGATTGGATTTATGAAATATATGTTTTTCTATCAAATATATTTTTTTGTTTCATCTTAATAGCTTAATTCTATTATTTCATTTTTGTTTAGTTTGCAAGATGAAGTAATTGTTAATTGAAATATTGTTTTCATTGTTTACTTTATAATTATGTTATAACAAAATAAAACATTTCATTACTTTGAACTGGAGTTTTTGTTCCCAATTGAATTTTCAAAATAAACATTTATGGTTGTTGGTGCTTTTAATTTCATATGACTTGTGCATGTATTAGTGTTTAGCAAAATGGTCATTTACAAAATTTATGTTTATTAGTATTAATTAAGGTTATTTATTATTTTGTATGCAAATTCTATATTTATGAAGGATTATAGATGAAAATTATCCTTGTATATTAAATGTTTTATACCGATATAAGATCATTGTCAATAAAATTAAATCTAAATTTTCTCCCCGATAATTAGAATCCTTTAGGAAGATATGTTTTGGTTATTTTGGTTATATTTCTTAAGTAAATGTATATTTATAATTTATTTAATTTAAATGATAAGAAACTTGAATCTTATCCTATAGAATGTCAATTATGGATAAAGTTGAGTTGCAAAAGCATATAAAGTAATTCTAGAAACCTAATTATGGAGATTGTTATGAATGAATGTCATGACCCAAGCAGGGGCCCAAGCCTACCAGGGCTTGATATGACCCTTCGTCTTACCTTAAGAGTATATTCATAACAATAACCTGCGAAAGCTAACCAATGAAGTAAGAGAAATATGAAAACCAAGGAGTAAGTTTGAGAGTCGAAACCAAGTCCACAAAATGATATTCCTAAGTTGTCCATAAACCGTCTAATCAAATAATACTGATAACGCTCAACTTACACGTCCATTTAGTGCGAGGCGATTGTCATCAATATATTTACCCAACTTTGGAGTCGCGGTCAAATCCACAGGGAACAATGTGAGTGGAGATTAGACTAATTTGAAACTAAAGCTACAAGTTAAATTCAAACAGCTGACACAAAAAGACAAAATGGGGGTTTTCAATGATCAAACAAATGTTAAAGTTGTAACTTGCTTCAGAACTCAAAGCCAAAATTTTAATAGTTGAAATCAATGATAAGGAATAAACTTGGGTTGTGATCACTATGATTACTAATCCCAATTAAATAATAACTATAGCTTTGGGTTCTCATGACTTACGAAAAACACCAGATTATCAGATTCGTCAGTCCATCTAAGTATTTCTTAACCTACCTAGATGTTTAACTCCCTAATTCTCTCAAACTTAAGAAGTCATTCTATTCATACTGATTTTATCTCAAGTTGATCAATTCTTTTACAGCATTAATCATTACATGAGAGCTTAACCTTCCCAAATCTAGGTTGATAATTCGCTTCTTACTAGGGTTGATTTCTTATTTTAAGCAAATCAACAGTAAGCAAGACCTATTGTTTACACCCAATATAAAATAATTAAAATAGAATAATTAACAAGATGTTTCTACAATCCCCCAAACCCTAACCAACTATTACATCCATGGAGATATAATCATAGATCCCACAACCCTAGTTGCGGGTTTCAGTTGCTAATAAGATAGAAAGAGATAACAATGATTGAACTAATAATTTAAATCAATTAAACTTACAAAAGATGAAATCCAAAGTTGATTCTCCTCTAGGTACAAAAAGAATTTCCCACAACTAAATCAAAGGATTGAAAATTGAATTACAAGCTCAGAGCCTAAAAAGAAGTAAATTGGTCTATCGAATAAGTTCAAGATGTTCCGCGCCAATGAATGAACCCTAGAAGCTGCTATTTATACCCATAACTTAAGGAAAATTCAAAATAAAAACTTCAGAATATTCCTTTTAGATGACGACATTTGTGATAACTTATCACAAATCTTATAAGTTATCAGAAATGTCGTTAGAGCTTCTGATTGAATATGACAACTTCTGTGATAACTTATCCAATTTGTGATAAGTTATCACAGATGTCGTCATACATGCTGCCAGTTTTTTGTGTTCTGACTTAGTGTGATGACATGTGTGATAAGTTATCACAAATCTGATAAGTTATCAATAAGTCGTTAGAATTGCTTCCAAGTGTGACAACATGTGTGATAACTTATCAGATTTGTAATAACTTATCACATAAGTCGTAAGAAGTGCTTCCATATGGATTCTTTAAAAATCAATTATTTTCACTAAAAATAATCCTGCTTGACATAGATTTCATATATTTCCCGGCATCTTGACTTTCCTATAAAATCATATGAAATACAATAAAAAACAACAGTAGTTACTTAAGAACTTACAATTATTTCGAGCTAACAGTCTTAAATGTGCTAACAGAAAGCCAGCACATCAACACCCTCAACTTAAAACAATTGCTTGTCCTCAAGAAACTACATAATACCATACTACGATGCTTAACCAGGAGACATTACCCCCTCCATTTTCAATCACTTTAAACCCATTACCCCCTCCATTTTCAAAACACATTACCCCCTCCATTTTCAATCACTTTAAACCCAACTTTGTATATCAATCAAGATCAGCAATGTGACATAAGGGAATAAAGATATGACATCAATTTAGAAATAATAACCCTGCCTATATACAAATTTCACTATGCAAACAAGTAGGCAACTAGCAATGCAACCGTTGTTCCCTTACAACAAAAAAGTCCCTTCTCACTCATATATGAAATCAAGCATGTAAATGCAGGGACAGTCAAGAGATACTCACTCTCAGAAGGAAGTTCCATTCAATGTATGCCAAATACCATAAGATTGCCTTTATTTTCATTACCGAAGCTTTTAGATAGTTATGTTAGGATCATTAAAGGACTTTTCTTTAGTTTGTAAAGTAGGCTAGGGGCTGGTATGATACACAAGGATATATAAAATAACTGAGCCTCCTTGGCACTACACTATTTTTGGTGTCTCACTTGTCAACCTTTACCTTATTTCTCCCTTCTTTTATAAAGGAAATTCAGGATGGGTGTGGTCATTTAGTCATTCATTTTCTTTTTTTCACAACTTTTCTTTTCTCATTCTTTTTCTACCACACTCACCCTTGAATATATTTTTTTTTATTACCCTTCTTCATACTTATTTTACATCATGCACCCCTATGATAGCCACCCTCAACTTAGGCTATTTTCCTAAATCAAAGTGCATAATATCAAAGGAGAACCAGGGCCAAAACAAGTTCATTGTAATTCAAATGGTAAGGTTATAGGTATAATCATAAGAATAGGCATTAAAGCTTGATAACGCTCAATCTACAGCTCTCGTGGGAGTGTAAAGCGGTCGTTAGCAAATATAGAACCCAACCTGGGTTGGGTATCGATCCCACAGAGAATAGCTTGGCCAACAAGCAAGAGAAATTACTAGACTTTTAGTGCAAGTCTCGTAGGAAAGGGGGGATTGTAGTATGTAACCAAAACAAGAATGTAAGAACTGAAAATAGCAAAATAAAGAGAGATTGTCACGTGTGTTGTAAACAATGAGAATTGAGGCGTTGGGGTTATGTCCACCTTCTGAGGTATACGTCTCTATTGGCTATGAGTGTGTAGAGTCTTGACATGTAATTGCTTATAGAGAATTGTAGTCGATGGTAAATCCAAGCGTCTCTCGACCTAAACAAGGACTATTTCACTTTAACTCTCTCGAGCTTAAAGCGTGACTAACGGTACGAATTCTCCAAGAAGTTAGTCCAGGTACGGCACTAGCTTTTTAATAGGAAAGGGTGTCCTACTACCTTGACATTATCTCTTTTCCAGACAAATAACTTTTCTCTCGAACAAGTCAGATGTTAGACTGGCGTTGGTCTATGCGTCTTCTTTTCTAGACAAATAACCTTTCTCTCGAACAGGTTAGATGTTAGAATGGCGTGTTCTTGTGTTTGAACCGCAAAGAATGTAGATTTAAGATGAAGAGAATAATGATATAAGCAATATACTTGTCTTGAACTCACAAACTCATAGCTATAGATAGTAACTCATTCGGCTTCCATAACCCCAACTAAGAGATTTAGTTACCCATGAATGCGAAGGATATCACGTTTTGCATGGTGGATGGCGTGAATAGTAGGTGTTTGGCGTGTGGTTTTAGTGATTCCGTAGCAAGTAACGATTCTCTTGTTGTGGAATTTAAGAGTAGAAGAATGAAGAATTGAGAATGGGTTGTAGGAAGATGTCTTAATTGTAAGGAGATGAATGAATTGTCAGAATGTCTCCCCTCTTCTTTTTAAAATCTCTAACATGATAGGGTATTTATAATACTCCTATCCTACTCCTACTAAACTAATAAAATAAATAACCAAATCCTAATATACTAATGAAATCCTTGACCCAATTGTACTAGGGTAAGGTTACAAAATTATAATCCAAATAGAATGATGAAACACATAACCTAATTGCACTAGGTTAATGTATTATGGCAAAAATCCAGCTTTGTGTCTGTAAGTCCCAAAGTCTTCAGAAATGCTGTTTTAGCCCGGGACAGATTTTCCATGCAGCAGATTTAGTCCTTTATGCGTCCAGCTCCTTTCCATCTCGTTTGTGAGCTTTCTTTTGCGTCAAGTAAGCCATAAATTGCTGTATTTTGCATCATTTATACCTGAAACTTTCCTAATCACATTTGTTAGCTCATTTACAGGAAAAAGGACTAAAAGTGTACGAAATAGATAATTAGTTCTCGAAACTAGGCTAAAATATGGGCAAAATATATTGATATAGGCGCGTAATTTCGCCTATCATCAAAGCTTAAAATCATGATCAAGGGATATTATTCACACATGGAAGGTCATTTAGGCTAAAAGTTGACTAATATCACCAACGGCCTATGATTATCTCGTAACCGCTATCCTACAACCAAGGCAAGACTAACCGAGCAAGTTCTGAATTTAATAGACAATGGGAACTGGGTAGTATCTCACACACACATGGCACAAATGTACATCACAAGCTACTAGCCATTCGGTCCATGCAATTGTTAGCAGTGATTATCATGTCTCTAGTACTAATGCCATAAAAAGATTCACAATAGTCACATATAGATGCATATCGCACGATAACCAGATAGACAGTTAGAGAGGTATTTATCCTTCTAAAAAAAATTAACAAAAATATGTCAACTGTCCTAGATACTTATTCTTCCCCCAGTGAACCACATCACATCACAAAACAAACACGATACGCCTAAACATGCTAGATGTAATAGGAACAAGACTTTGAGGAAAAGATGAACGGCGACAAAAACCCTAAGAGGACATCAACACCCACAAGTTACCCCACCATCATCTTAAAATCACGCAATGTCTCCAATAAGTCAAACCAAAACAAGAGAGTTAGAAACATATATGTGGCACTATGGGTGAGAATATCTATTGTCAATAACATAATACTAATATAAATAACAAAGTATCTTGGGTAGCCTCCCAAGAAGCACCTACTTTAGCATTGTGGCACGACCCAACTCAGTTTTTTTCTCCACCTTTAGCATACAAATTCCACCCCCAAATTAGAGTCCATCTTCTTGCCTCATCATAGGGGGTGGTACAAAAATTAAGGAGTCGATTAATGGATTGATCATGTGAAACCACTCAGCCTTAAAGTGAGGTGTGTTTTTACGTTGCTTGTCTAATGTAAAATAAAGAATATAGGATTCTTGTTCCTCATCTTCACACTTTTATACTATTTTAAATGATTCCACAGATAGGATATCATCTCAACATAATGTAGAAAAGTGCTTTGAATGAGGCCCAATCAATCCTACTTCAAAATTTACACTATCTACTACACACTCACTTTTATTCACCTTCTTGACATCTTTACTTAAAATTGGACTACAGTCTTTATTAGATATTTTCTTGGTTTGTTCTTTTTCCTCTAGCACCATATTTTCATTCTTGGCATCACCTTTCATGGTTGGTTCAGTTGGTTGGGAAATCACTAAGGGTTTCTCAACATCAAGGTCAACAGCAATATAGGGTTCTTAATCCTCATCTTCACACTTTTTCATTATGTAAAATGATTCCACAGACAAGATATTATCTAAGTATAATATGGAAGATTGTGTTGAATGGTTGGCCTCTATATCCTTCTCCTCATGAATGATTGGCCTCATGCCTCGACGTATATCACATACAATATCATATTTTACTACCTGGAGAACCAATATTTATTGAAACATAGCTTCGATGCCACTATTTTTTATGCTTCGTTCTTGTTTTTCTTGACCATAAGACCTGTCAAACTCAAAAGAAAAACTAGAATTTGGGTTAGCATAATGGGGAGTAGGGCCATTTGGGAAATCACTCCAATTTCCATCTTGACCACCACATAAAGAATAATTATACTCCCAGTAGGACGGAGAAGGTGCACACATCTCTCTCCAGGGAGCATCTCTACAATCTTACCAAAAGTGATGTCCATGACAATATGGACATGGATCATCAAGATATGATTTTCAACCACCAAGATCATGTCCATTCCACTATGCCATAGCAATAAGTAAACTAAAATAAAAATCTACCTAACACAAGAAATAAAAGAAAACTAAAAAAATAGTTACAATTTTTAATTCAAATAAGTAGGACAAAATTCCAAACCAACTTAATATGCTAAATTATTCCCCGGTAATGGCGCAGTTTTCGATAACGCTCAACTTACACATCCATTTAGTACAACGCAGTCATCGTCAATATATTTACCCAACTTTGGAGTCGGGGTCAAATACACAGGGAACAATGTGAGTGGAGATTAGACTAATTTGAAATTAAAGCTACAAGTTAAATTTAAACAACTGACACTAAAAGACAAAATGGGGGTTTTCAATGATCAAACAAATGTTAAAGTTTTAACTTGCTTCTGAACTCAAAGCCAAAATTTCAATAGTTCAAATTAACGATACAGAATAAACTAGGGCTGTGATCACTATGATTACTAACCCCTATTAAATAATAACTGTAGCATTGGGTTCTCATGACTTGCGGAAAACACCAGATTATTAGTTTCGACAATCCATCTAAGTGTTTCTCAACCTACCTAGATGTTGAACTCCCTAATTCTCTCAAACTGAAGAAGTTATTCTATCCATACTAATTTTATGTCAAGTTGATCAAACTTGTTACACCATTAATCATTAGATGAGAGCTTAACCTTCCCACGTCCTCGTTGATAATTCGCTTCTTACTAGGGTTGATTTCTTATCTCAAGCAAATATACAGTAAGCAGGGCCCATTGTTTGAAACCAACATAAAATAATTACTACAAGAATTATCAAGATGTTTCCACAATCACTCAAACCTTAAGAAACTATTACATCCATGGAGGTATAATCATATATCCCATAACCCTAGTTTGGGGTTTTAGGTGATAATAAGATAGAAAGAGATAACAATGATGTAACACATAATTTAAACCAATTAATCTTACAAAAAATGAAATCCAAAATTGATTCTCCTCCAAGTACAATAAGAATTTCTCACAACTAAATCAAAGGATTAAAAATGTATTACAAGCTCAGAGCCCAAAAAGAAGTAAACTGGTCTATGGAATAAGTTCAAGATATTTTGAACCAATGAATGAACCCTAAAAGCTTCTATTTATACCCATAACTTAAGAAAAATTTGAAATAAAAATTTCAGAATTTTCCTTTTAGGTGACGACATTTTTGATAGGTTATCACAAATCTGATAAGTTATCAAGAATGTCATCAGAGCTTTTGCTTGAATGTGATGACTTCTGTGATAACTTATCAGATTTATGATAAGTTATCATAGATGTCGTCAGACATGCTTCCACTTTATGGTGTTCTGCTTCAGTATGACGACATATGTGATAAGTTATCATAAATTTGATAAGTTATCACATAACTCATCAGAATTGCTTCCAAGTGTGACGACATGTGTGATAACTATCACATTTGTGATTACTTATCACACAAGTTGTCAGAAGTGCTTCCAAGTGGATTCTTCAAAAATCAATTATTTTCACCTAAAATTATCTTCCTTGTCATAAATTTCATATATTTCCCTACATGTTGACTTTCCTACAAAATCACATGAAAAATAATAAAAAACAACAGTAGTTACTTAAGAGCTTATAATTATTTTGAGTTAGAAGTATTAAATGTGCTAATAGAAAGCTAGGAGATCAAATACCAACCAAGTTGGGACATGACCTCGACTATGCCAAAAGAAACTCAAAAGTAGTGGAATAGTAATTAAAACCCAAGGAAAGAGATAAACATATGCATTTACAAACAACCAATCATAAATCACATGCACAATATTACATATATATATATACATATATATATATACACACACACATATATATATATAAACATATATATATACATATATATATGATACCCAGATATGTGCAAGGGGAATGAAACATGACCGTTCCAAAACCTAATCCAGAACTGTGTGGCTCACAACGACCTTTAGGAAGCTACAAGCTATATGAGTCCTGCTTCCCCGGTAGAAAGGCTAAAACAATGTTCTCACATGGATCGAGGAATAGGCTAAAGTATCTAAAATAATAACGTCCCTATAATATAACTACGTACTCTCACTTAAAGTCGGTATACAATGGTCATCCATATTTTAGGAAAAAACCTCCTAATGTTAGAAAACATGGTTTTCAGTGTTGGTCCCCCCCAGGACTATACTTTCCCTGTTTACCTTCACAATTTCCTTTTAAGCCCAATTAAAATATTTTTTCACATGTCATCGACCATGGAGTCTTTATTTAAAGCATTTCCGAGTTGGTATCATCATATCAATTGAAGTGCAAGCTATTCCAACTATGCCAAACCATAACCATTTAACCATATAGACTCTAAATTCAGATTTAAAATCCAAAAAGCGTAGCCCCCAAGGGCGTTCCAAAAACTCTTTACCTTTTACCATTTTATGTAGTGGAAAATTTTAAAATATGAATTAAACTCATTAGAATCCTTATTCAAATCCAAATTACAAATTGGTTTAAGGTTCATGCCATGATCATCCCAAAATCCACAAACAATATGAAAACCGTATTGTCAAATTCCATCATTACCGTGGGACAAAAATTCATTTTACGATCCACCATTCAAACGATGAATAAATCATTTTAAACAATGAAAAATCAATGCAAATGTGTAATAATAAAAAAAAACCTCTATCATAGTTCAATTCCAATATTCAAGAACATATAAAATCATCCAAATTGATCCAATATAACAATAACTAAAATAGAGAGTGTCCAACTTGCCTTAATGACAGAAGAATTTCGAGAGCGGAGAGTTGAATTCTTGAGAAAACCCATTTTTGCTTCTCTTAAAAGTGGAAAAGGGGGTAAATAATGATAAAAATTGACAATTGATTGCCTATTAAGGGTTTGGGAGTGTTTATGGCCATTTAATTAGGTTAAGGATCAAAACGCCCACACCCCAACATTAAAAAATAAATAATTTGATTTGTGCCTAGATGAGTGGAACTCCACTATCATGTCGTGCACATGACATGCTACTCCCTTATTGTGGCATGCACATTGTGTGGCACGCTGCTATCGCAGATCATCTTTTGTTTGGGGTTTTGAAATAACCCCAAACTCTTTTCAAAAAATTCAAAATTCTCCTAAATCACTATGTTAACATTCCTTATCATGATTCAAGTCAAATATTATCATTAAACATGAGGGAGGTTCTAAAATAAATTTTTCAAAATTTTTGGGGTCTTATAATGAACTATGTAATTTTGAGGCATATTTATATTTAAGAATTTATAAGAGGATGTGACAATGGAAACTAGAGTTAAGGAATAACACTTGAATATTAGGTGCTTACAAAGAAGGCCCTAATATATTGTTTGCACAGTAAAGCCAATAATTGTTTTCTATAGAACTGCTCCAGATGATGCTGAAGAATCAGTTGTATTTGACTTGTGAATGGATTAGAACAATAGACATTGCATATAGTGTTTTCATTGGTAGGTTTAGTACCTACCATATTTAAACTTGGCCTCATAATGATCCTAACTTTGAGAAGGCCAGGAATTATTTCAAGGAAAATAGGGTTACTAGGGTAGACTTCTTTCGGTAAAAAAGATGATAATATTAATATATATATATGTTCAAACGCTAGGGGTGTGGGAGGGATTCCCCAATAATAGGAATATTATCAGTCTAGATCACAACCGATATGATAGATTATTAGTTTCTTGATTAATGTGTCTTATAAAGATCATTCCTGAACTATATCTTTCCAATGCTTATAGTATTAAATCAGGGGGGAAATGTTAGAACTATTGTCTATCCTAAAAGATTTCAGCTGGTTACATGCTTAGAAAGGTTGCCTACTACTTTATTTTACTCTTTGAAGGTGTATTGCAGAACTGGATATCCTAATTCTTTAAGTAAGGACCTGCACTCAATGATAATATTAGAATCAAATGGGTTTTCATTAGTTAGCTCATCAATTAAATCAGTGAAGTCAGTATCAATTTCAAAGGGTATGAGATAGTGGTGGCTTGTGAGTAGGAGGCCTTTGTGAAAGGCTTAGAGCTCAACCATGCTAGGAGTTCTTAGAGGTACACTCTCAAAGAGTCCAAGAGTTCATAGCCCTAATTATTTATAAAGGCCTATCCCGCACCTCCAGGCTCAGGGTTCTTCCTAACCAACTTATCTATCTTGAGTTTGGTTTTTTCTCTTTTTGGACTTTTGTATTTAAGGATAGTACAAGTAAGTGGAGTTGTGGAGGGGGTAGGTTCCTTAATAAGAGGTTCAAATTCAGTAGCAAAGGAACTTGAATCTTTGAGAGGGACGTGATCTCCTTTATTTTTAAAGAGATTATTGTTTTTGGTGATCTAGATTACTCATAAGCATAGGGGAAAAGGTGTCCCAATGTATGAGTTCATTGTAGGATTTTCCTGCAATCCTTTCCCACTAGTTAAGCTAGTTATTACGGTTAGGAAGAGAGGTGGTAGAGGTAAGGTATACTTGGGACTAGAAGCATATTTTTTAAGATGTAAGAAGAAAATATGATCAATTTCCTCACGAGATCTAGTATAGAAGATGATTAAGGGGTTAACCTTAATGCCAATTCTACTTAAATTAATGCTAATAGGTAGCCTTCAATGATAAAGATACCAGAGAAAATGTTATATTTATTTGGAATTTTGTCCTTCTAAATCCAGATAAAGTTGGCCTTAGTAGTGCTAGAATAGTGATTCAAATCTTTGCCGATAAAGTCATATACACTACTATTACTGAACACACCATTACTATTCAGACTCCAATATGGTGGTCATACCTTGTGGAATTTGTGTAAATGTACAAGCAGTTAAGGGGAGCTAGCAGGTTTTCATGCAATGTGATCGATAGTTAAAAGGTGTCCCAAGATCATTCTTGATATACGTCAGCAGAAGGTTGTCTCTTTTGGGGTTAAGGGCCCTAAATATGACTCCCAATGCATCCAAGGTGGGGAATCTATTTATCATGGAATAAGTTAACTTTTGTCCCTTTGTAGACAGTCCAGACTAGATCCTTGGAGGAGATGTACCATCCTTATTTGATGGTTTTCCATATTTTAGACACTACTTTGGGAGCTCTATGTCCATTGCAGGTTCTATGTCACTTAGTAATGAGGAAATTACTCTACATGTTAAATACGTTCTTTAAAAAACTCTAAGAAAGACTAGAATGGAGGTCGATGTTCTTAGTTTTTCTCTTGTGCAAGCCAAAGGCCCTTTCTTTTTTATTTTATTGAGAGTGTCCTAGCTAATAAAGTGAAAACGTATTTTTAGTCTTTGTTAAAGACCTAGATGCAGTATTTTTGATCAGGTTTATGGAGGCGGTTATCTTAGAATCGTGTTTGATATATTCAATGATATGTATTTGCATGCCTCTCAAGAATACTTTAACTAGTGTAAAGGAAAGACTTTAACCTTTGCACAATAGTCTTGGTGAAAATTTATAGGGAGTGTTAGAAAGACAAATAGGTATAAAGTTCGGTATAGAGGTGGCATTGATACATTTGGAAATAAGGTAGAGGAGGTTGGTATTGTTGTCCTCTATTATGAAAGTCTCTGAAAAAATCTTATGCCAGAATACTTTAGTGGTAGCTCCTATAGAGTCCCAATACCTCTAGTACAATAGAATATGGAGTCCATTAGGTAAGGGGCTTTGAGTGTGTTGAATGATTTTAGAGCAATGTCAATTTCACTCTGTCTTTGGGGCTCCTTTAGAGTGGCTATTATATCCTCAATGAGAATGTTCATAGAACCTTTGGTTTATGGAAAGAGAGATACAATGTGATCAGGGTTGAAGAGCTCAACATAGAAACTTTGAATATGAGTAGCAATGGTTGCATTATTAGTGAATTGGTTGCCATCCTTATCCATAAGGGATAGGGTCGTAATTGAAAGATGGTCTGGGTGAGAGTTGATTCATATTTTGGGTGTTCATGTCAGAACCTTTTTCTTGTTCAAAAACCATGAAAGTATAAGATTTAAGGTCTTGTTTATGGTAAATGTTGTTTTTCATAAAGGCATGGTTAATAAGCATTAGATGACTAATGAATTCTTTTCTATACTTAAAAGGCATCAGAGGTTTAATTTAGCTACACTGAACACATTTTCTTATAGAAGGCTTGTCAATGATGCTATTTAGAAGTTACAACTCTTCCAGGATGGTTGTTGAATTATCCTAGCTTTCTAGAGAGGACTAGGGAGTCTTATGATATTGTAAAGGTGAAGAGGTTTGTTATTAACCCCACCAAAAGCATATTATAATCCACTAACTTTGGGGTTATCCAATAAAATCCCTAAAACTTTAGATCAGAGAAATTTGGACCATGGTTTGACACTTGATCAATCAAAGTCCATCAAAAAGTAGTACTCAAATCTATTATATAACTTAAAGATGAATTTGTAACAGTTAATTGAAACAAATATAGCTCAGTAATTAAAATTAATCAACTTTCAACAACAATGAAAACAAAATAACCTCAAAAAGAATAATCTCCATGAATATTTGAGAATTGAGATAAGTTGTTGAAAATGTATTGATGATAATTGAAGTTGAAGATGGGGAAACTTTTAGAATTCAAAAACTAAAAAATGAGGGAGTAATTACAGAAACTACGATTTTATTAACATTGTTGTTGATGTTGTTGCTGGATGTGTTGGGAGTATCCAAACTTTTGGGGATGAAAAAAATATGTATCTAGCGGTTTACTTTAAAATATTAAAAAAAAAGATTTATTTAAGTTTTATAAAGAAAGGATATTTTTAGAAGTTTAATTAACTGAAGTTGTGGTTTTTAGTAAATTTTTCTAATAATAATAATAATAATAATCAAAAAGAAACTAGAGAAAATTGAAGGAAAAATGTCATTTATGTTTTGAATGAAGGATTGGTGGCATTGACCAACT
The DNA here is from genome assembly GCF_002878395.1 of Capsicum annuum. Classification (NCBI taxonomy): domain Eukaryota; kingdom Viridiplantae; phylum Streptophyta; class Magnoliopsida; order Solanales; family Solanaceae; genus Capsicum; species Capsicum annuum. Next base: position 233,926,971 of record NC_061111.1, on the reverse strand, counting down.
TAAAGGGTCAAACATAATTAGAAAACTTGATTATGTTAATTGTGGACTTGATTAATATTTTCAAAAATACAAATCAACCCACACCTCTCTCCTCTCTAAATCAACCATTTCTCCCCCCTCTCTCAATAGTCTCTTCCATCCAATAGTTCTGTAAATTTCTCCTTTCAATCCTTAGTGACTTTAACCTCCGACGACAAATAGTTGTTCTTCGAGTTCCTTTTCAACTTTCAACCGTCAATCGACGTGACAAGCAGTGTTCTCGACAACAACTTTGAATTCTTTGTTGTCCCATTTTTTCTTTCACAAATAAAAAATTATGTCTTTTAAGTTTTGAAGAAACAGTGGAACTTCAGCCAACTTCTCTTCTACTGTTGGTTAACAATTTCAATATTTATTATTTTAATTTGAAATGCAGATTGAATAAAACCCTAATTTTTGGTATTTCTTATATTTTCTTTTCGGAGTGAAATATGATTTACTATTGTTTTTTGCATGTTTTGAAGTTTGATTGTTATTTTTTGGTGTTTTTATAAATAAAACAACGAAGTTGGTGTTTTTGGTACTGCGCCATTTGCTGGGTTAATTTGTTCTTGGTAAAAATGGTGATATTGTTAATGTTCTATTGAACAAAATCATGCTGTTGTTTTTCAGATTAACCTTCTAATGTAATAGATTAACCTTATGATGCAATAGATTAACTTTATGAGGCAATAGATTAACTTTATCATGTAATAGATTATCCATCAAATGTAATAGATTTACAATCTTATGTAACAGATTTTCCATTTGATGTAATAAATTTATCATATAATGCAACAGAGGAACCATCGGATAACAAATCTGATGAAATAAATTAAGCAATGGATAAAAGATTTGGGGTAACATATTAACCATCTGATGTAGTATATTTACATAAGATTAAAACTCTGGTGCAAAAGATTAACCATATGATGCAATAAATTTAACATAATATGCAATAGAGGAACTATTCGATTAAAGATCTGATACAACAAATTAACCGTATGGTACTGATGCAATGGAGGAACCATTAGATTAAAAATCTAAGGCCATAAATTAATCATCTGATGAAACAGATGAACCTTCTGTTGGATAAAATTCTATCAACTATTCCATTAGTACATGTCCAAGGCTTGATTTTTCCAATTGACCATTTATCTGTAATGATAGATGACCTTTCTGTTGGAAGAAATCTAAACAATATTCACCATTGATAACTGTTGCAACAGATCACTCATATGTTGCATCAGATGTGTGATCTGTTACACAGATTAGTCATCTATTTCAAGAGATGAGTGATCTCTTTTTATTGTTGCAATAGATTACTCATCCATTGTAATAAGTTAGTTAACTGTTGTAATAAATCACTTATATGTTGCAACAAATTTGTGATCTATTGCTCATACCATTTATTTTTTCAACAGATGAATAATCTATTTTTGTTGTTTCAACAGATTACTCATCTGTTGCAACAACTTAGTTAACTGTTGCAACAGATGTCTGATATGTTGCACAAACCATTAATTTGTTTTAATATATGAGTGATCTATTTTTATTATTACAATAGATTACTCATCCATTGTAACAGATTAGTCATATGTTGCAATAGATAACCTACCTGGTGCAACAAATGTATGATTTATTGGAAATATAATTTTAGTGTTGTGCATGTTATATTTACTGTTATTCATTTTTAATGATGCATTAATCAATTATAATATATCTTATGTTCATGTTAATATTATATAATATGGCTCCCAAAAGAAAAGAAACCGAATCAAGTCCAAGTAAAAGAAAAAGTGACGCAGCTAGGCTATATCCACCACTCTATAAGCTTTCTTTAAAAATGTTATCTCTATCAGGGGAAGAAGATGATAAATACGGGGAAGAGGAATGTTTTAAAAGAGATTATCCAAATTATAATATCCTTCCACTAAAGAGTTGGTCAAAACTTTCAGCATTGATAGTCATCCTATAAGAATGCATTGCGATGGTGCCACAGATATAATGGGTCATTTCGTGGTTAAGTCATCAATGGAAAAATCTTTGATGGCTTCATAAAAAAACTTCAAGAATAAAGTTTGGATGCTTATTTTAGGGATATCTACTTTAGGTAATATCTTGGTTTGTCGAAAGACAATAATTCTCGTTTACAAATGAAAATGGTATATGATCTTCTCAAGTGTAGGTTTATGTATGAAAACAAAAATAAGACAGATAAGGTATGGATAAATTACTGTGGCATGCCTTTTTGTTTTGGTTGGAAAGAGTTCCTTCTTCTTCTTCTCAAGCTATACCTATTCTAACACAAAAAATCACCCCGCACACCCAAAAAAGGCAAACTCAAGTCAAGTGATCGTGATAACCTGGTGTCCTTTATTGGTCTAATCTTCAAAAACAAAAATTTAATAGAAGTGCTGAAAGGTAAAGGAATTTAAAATAAGCACAAGCAATCATTTTGCTTTGTTTTGTTTGTACATAATACTCTTTGGGCAAGAGACATTAACAACAATATACCACTTGGTTTAATAAAGCTCTCCGAGGATCTTAAGGCATTTAACAACTATTCTTAGGGTTATGAAAGCTTCAAATTGACTGTCAAAATATCTGTTGACTCAGTTAATGCTAAATATAGTCAACTTATGGCTTTTCATGGGCTTTCAAGGTAAATATTTCTTTTATTATGATATGATTCATTTTTTTATTTAATAATACTTTTGATTTATTAGTGTTAGTTTAGAGAGTTGGGCGTTTGAAGTCATTCCTGATTTGAGACAGCAAATAAACTAACAGGAAGAAGTTTCATGTTCAAGAATCTTGAGATGGTTGTCGGCCAAAATTAATAGAAATGAAAAATTTCTTGATCTCTTCAACCCCTCGAAGGATGCAGTAAGTCTAATTCTAATTAAGTTTTTATTTTAATTTATGATATTTTTGAATGATCTAATTTCCATGTGCATCCTTCGCTTGTTCCGGCAAATCGAGAGTTAAAGATACCATTTGTTCTTAATTTACGGTCTTTGCAAACTTTTTAAGACCCTAAGGTCATTGACAAAATAAAAATGGAATTGGTTGAAGGAGAAACCATCACCAGAAAAATAATTTTGGAGGGTGGGCTTATTGTTGTTGATGGAGGTAGTGGGTCTTCTTTTGGGGATAATGATTCTCCTACTATAGTTTTTAAAAAACAAACAATTATGAGTATGATCATATTGTTTATAAAGATTTTCCCCCTCCTAGCGAATGTTTTGCATGCAAATGTTAAGATTGCAAGGCAAAAAATGAAGTACTAATTAATGCTATTAATGTCTTAACTCCTTCTGTAAATAAATTGACATCTAAGAGGGGTGACATTACATCAAAGAGCATTGCCTATTCATCCACTCCATTAGAGATTAAGGCTAAGAGGAGAAGAAAAGTAATTTTCAATGCATTATCAAGCATCCAAAAAAGAGAAATTGTAACTCTGTTGTCTTTATGTTACACTATTGAATAGTGTACACAACCCACAGGAGAGCATCATGAGGAGAAGAAGGTTAATATAAAACATTTGTTTCAACTAACAAACAGACACATATTTTTTTTTAATAGATGTCACATTTGCTGAAAGTTATCAAACCAATAAATACATTTGTTGCAATAGTTAAATAAGCTATTGCATCTGCTGCAACATATGTCTCATCCATTTTATCTAATCAAATAGCTCTATAGATTATTTTTATTTGTACCAATAGATGACCTATTATAATACCCCAAAAAATCCAAACCAACGTTGGAGCCATGTTTCAAGCTCAAGCGAGGTATATTATAATTCTTTTGTAGTTTTATTAGTAGTTTGATGTATATTAAGGCCTAGAATATCTCCCAAATATTATGTGGATCCAAATATTCTTTACTGATTGAGTTTTCAGAAGAATGTTGCTATAGTCAACTCCAAAAAAGCTTATCTTTTATCCTACTAATAATTTTTCATCTCAACATGCACCAAATTATAGGAAATTGAATTAGCTTTCCAGTAATACCAAATTTTCCTTAATCTGATACTCGGGTGAGATGTTATGGAACTTTTAATGAAAAATAGTAGCCCAACGCAATAAGATCGCATCGTAGTTTTGGAAAAAATCATTTTCATCCTTTTCATGTGGACCAACACAATAACGATGCATCATGCAAAGGGGCTGATTTGTGTTTAGTGAGGCACCATGTCGTGTTAAGGTGCCAGTTAAGAATTATCAGTTTACAGTGGTGCAACATGATAGCACTATATCGTGTCATTATAAAAAATGGGGATTGTTCCTTTGTAGTGGCCCGACGTGATAAGCATTACGTCGTACAAAAGCAAAAAATTAGGATTTTCCAGTTTTGCGATTTAATTTCTAGGGACCGTTTGGTCTTTTACCATGGCCCCAAATCCATCCAAAACACGTAATTACAACCCTAAAAGGGTATTATATGCCCTATTACTCATAATTCCACTCTAAGAAACTATTCGTCTCTCGAGAACAAAACCCTAGCCTTCAGGATTCAAGAACAATTCTCAAGAAAACCCCCAAGAATTCTCATGAATTCATCGACCCAAGTATGTTAACTATTCCTCCACGGGTCCCTTCCACCAATGGAGTCCAAGTATCTAATTTTAAATTCAAAGTGACGATCTTTACAAGTTATTGTGACTTTTAAATGAGATTTTAACCATGAATTCTCACGAATGGAAATTCCACACCATATTTACATAAAATTGTTGTTTTTAATAAACCCCACACATTTGAATAATGTTATTTGCTGATTTAAACTGTAATAAGTGATGTTGATGTTGAAATAATGCTGTTTCTACAAGCTTTAAACTATTTCCATGCTTAGCTTAAACTATGAATATCAAGTGTTTGGTGAAATGCCTACAAGAACGATTTTTGAATAAAAGCTTTCATATTATGTCCCAAAGTTTTAGTACTATTTTACTGTTATTGATATCGAGTCCTGGGGGTTATGAATACCCAAAAACATAATTGTTTACTTAGAATTAGTATCTTTAGAATAGGTTTAGATAAATTAAGAGTGTCATTAGTTTAGTCAGTTATCAAAATCGGTTTAGCTTAGAACAGTTCTGTATTCAGAGTTAGTTCAGTTGGGAGTAGGATTTAGCATCGAGTGAACCCTAGGATGGGGGCTCACTTTCTATTTGAGGGTGTGACCATTATTAGAAGTCCTTGCATTCCATAACTACGTAGCCAGAATAGGTTGAGATGTTAAACTTCAATTTGAGGGTTGGTCTCATATGGGTACCTGCCAATGAAGGGTAACCCTTATTCCTTTGGGACTACACTTTAATGGATCCACATAGCCAGTGTTAGTACCTGTGGAATAGTACAGACACCCTTCCAACTGGGGTCATAGATTGGACCCCAAATTGCTCATTGGGGTATGTCAATTAGATGATAGTCCCATAGTCTCAGTCTAGTCATCAGCTCACTAATTCAGTTTCCGTTTTGCTTGCCCAAAGCATACATATATCAGTTATTCATGTATTAGTACTCAGTATTTCAAATTATAGATTTTATTCATAACATGTTTTATGCTTGGCCATACATTCTCTGTATTTACAAATTTTATGCATTTTGTATAGTACATTATCCTATTCATTCAGTCAGTTATTACTTCTATTCATGATACTATGCATATCAGACTACATCATTTAGCATACTAGTACATTCAAAGTATTGGTTACTCGTTTCATGCACTATGATGTCTAATATCATAGGTTCGGATGCTCAGTTCTCGAATAGTGCATAGACATATCAAATTATCAGCAGTAGTAGTGGTGAGTCCTCATATTTCGAGGACATAGTTTATTCACCTCAGATTACTCATTTGTTTTAGGTATTTTTCCAATCAGTCTGAGTTAGTTTCCATCAGTTCCACAGTTTTCAGACTAGTACAAACATTTAGTAAATTTTGTTATTATTTCATTAGTTTTAGACAGTTTTTTTGAATAGTTATTTCCAGATTTATAATTCAGTACTGATTTTAGTTGCTAAAACCTCTTGGCTTAACAGTTGTTCTTCCACATATGATGTCATTTTATTCAGTGCTCACAGTAGGTACCAACTCATGGGTTAGCTTGTGGTGCCTCAAGACTGTAAGCATTATGTGGCACCCAGGGTGTACTCTCGGGGCGTTACTCCTATCTGCTACAATAGATGGTTCAGCTATTGGGACAAATTAAATCAAGATTACCTACTATTTAAGTTTTTCCAAATAGATGAGTCATATGTTGCAATAGATGGTTCATTCGTTGGAAATTATAAAATAGGTCTTTCTCATGTTTTAATTTATCCCAACAGATGATCTATATGTTACAGCAAAAATAAAATTTGTTTGCTAGGTCAGATAAGTTATCCTTTTTTATATTGTTGGATCTATGTGATAAGCATTGACAATTTTGTCTTTCTAGGTAGATGTCACAGTAGAAGCTACTACCGAACACCATTGACAATATGCTACACTTTTTATGGAAATACAGAGAAGAGAAAGCACAGAAATTATACGCAAGCGACATTAAAGATCCACGAGGACCAATGCCTAATTCCATAGCACCGAATGAAGAACAACCTGTCCATATTGAGTTGATCTTTATATCTTGAGTCTGTCAAAGTAATAACCTCACCCCTCTTTAGGAATTATTGGCACAAAAATTGAAATTGTTGATTTATGTGTTGAGATCTGTACCCATAACAATTTATTTATATTTCATTTATTTGTTGATTTATTTCATATTATATCTGAAGGATTCTATTTATTTTATTTTATCTATGAATTTTAGTTTACCCTTAGATTTGACCTTATTAATTGAAATGGAATGCTAGACTCAAATATTGCAACACATAAGGTATTTGTTGCAATAGATGAAATATATGTTGGAAAATACAAAATAGGTTTAGACATATGTTGCAACATATAGATTATCTATTGGAAATTATCAAACTGGTATTCCCACAATTGCAATAGATAGACTTCAATAGAAATATTGGCATAATGAAACAGATGATCAACCTATTAAAACAGATAAACTATATGTCAAAATAAATACAAAACCTATTACAACAAAAAAACTATATGTCAAAATAGATGGAATATCTATTACAATAGATAGAAAATCTATTTTATTATAAAAAATCCAACTTTCATTAGACGTTATAAATTTCCACTGCATGTAAAGTAAAGTGACTTGAAATAAAAAGACAAAACCCATCGACAGACACTTAAAATTGTAGCGATCTTTAACTTTCGTATATCAAGTAGACAATGTTCATTTTAAACACCTAAAATAGACATCAAATGTGTGAGTTTGGAACTTTTTCCATGTTGGTAGCTCATGTGTAATTCATTCAGCCAAGGCACGTTGAAACCCCATTTTTGCTGACTTGGCATCTGATTTGGCCCCCAACGGTTATTTTTCTGCCATTGTCGTATATATTCATCTTATTCATAAAATTTAACCCTAAATTCCCAAATCTTAGTATTCTTCATATTTTTGTATCCATCCAAATTCTTTAAATTATTTGTATTTGGTTTTTCTTCATATTTTTTCATTTTTTCCAACTATGCTTGACAATGTCGAGTCATCTTCCACTATTGTTGTGGTAAACATTTTTGATATTGTAGGTATGATCATGAAGCTCTATTGAAGACTTCTAGGACTCAACAAAATCAGGTGGTAGGTTTTTTACTTGTATGATTTTAAAGGTAATATTTTTTTATTTAATTTGTTGATTAATTATTGACTTGTAATTGCTTTGTAATGGCGTTTTGTTTTTATAGAAATTAGGTGGATTTAATTACTTTCATTGGTATGAAGAGTGACACAGTTCCCAAGTAAATCTTGTAATTTGGGTTTTGTTGAAGACAGTCAAGGGTTTTCAAGAGAAACAAAATCAAGCAAGAACATACTGCATTGTTGGTGTTATTGTTACTTGATTGGTATTGTTGGGCAGATGGATAATCAAGCCTAATTGCTCAAATTTTCATGGTGGTGTATTTGCTACTTGTTTGGTATTATTGATCACATGGATATTCAAATGTAATTTCTGAACTTTTTATGGCGTAATTACTACTTATTTGATGTACAAAAATTGTTGGTTTTCATGATGGTTTAGATGTACTATTTTTATGATGGTTTGTTTTATTTTATCTATGAATTTTATTTTATCCTTAGACATATTTTATTTCAAACAGATTTAGACATATGTTGCAATATTTCAAAAAGATTTAGACATATGTTGCAACATGTAGGTCATCTGTTGGAAATTCTTAAAAAAGTCTTTCCACTATTGCAACGGATAAACTATCTATCAGAATTAATAGAATACCTGTTACAACAGATAGATAATCTATTGCATTATAACAAATTCAACTTCCATCAGCAAAAAAAATTGCCAATACATGTAAAGTGAAGTGACTTGAAATAAAAAATTGTTATGATATTTGTCTTTCTACATCTTATTCCTTATAAACAGTCTCCAAGCGTCCAATTAGTACCTTATAAGATCAGACCTCTCGTATGTTTTCCACAGTGTTGTCGCATAAAAAGGTCATTGGCTAATCATTTCTATGCCAGTCAGTAAACATTCAAAGTGTTCAAGAACATACAACCCATACACGAAAACATTTTCATTTTTTGGAAGGTCCACGTCCTTTTTTCGACCTTCAAAATCTCATGTTTAATTTCATAATACTCCCGTTGGCAACTGATCCATCAGTTTAGTCTGTCTTAACAAGTTGGGGAAAAAATCTAATAGTGAGTGCAAGTGGGTAAATAAATTAACCTTGTTGAGGGCAGGTATGTTAAAGTTATAAACCTTGATATTTCCCTTCACAAATAGTATCTCAATAGCTAGATAACTTATGATGTCCATATTCATGAATGCAATAATTCTCTTTGCCTTGGTCCAGCTCTTGCTATGTGGATATTGCATCTCCCTACTAACATATTTAATTATTTGTTCATCCCATTTGAATAAAAACCTATCAAATTGAATCCAGGCCTCCGGGAGTTAACGCTAGATTAGTGAGATGATATCATTTTGGGTACGCTAATTCCCTGCCCCTCATGAGGAAGAGAATTTTTTCAAGATAATATGATATAAGAAGTAAATTTTAAAATAGTTTAGTAATTGTAAAGAAGGAAAACATAGTAGAAAGGTGCAACAGATGATCCATCTGTTGTAGAGGTTTCTCTGAATTTGTTCATGGATTGCCTATGTAATGCCAATTATGCAGCATATGGGTAATACGTGTCCATAAAACCACCACCAGTTTTACGAAAAAATAAAACTGTTGTGACAGATGACACATCTGTTGCGTAGCTTCTTCTTCATAAAGAAGATTAGGAGGCTAGGTTAGGAAAAATAAACTTTCCTTTTCCATGTACAACATACACATATCTGTCATACTCTTGAAGTCTTGGGAGAAAAAGGTAGGCATTGGGTAATCTTGTGCGTCTTTCTTGGCATTCTTGGCCCATCATAGATCCCTCTTCACTTTGGCACCAAGTTCCTTGTATATGACCATTTTTTCAATGGCCCCTGAACTTCAACAACTTTTGGAGATGGAGGAGTCACAATTCTTTTTGATTTTTGATTGGGGAGTACTTGGCTAACTGTACTTTTTTTCCTCCTAACCACCACTATAGGAGTGTATGGCTCCCTTACCTTCTTAGATGGCATGATGTCCCTCTAATTTTTTTAAAGATTTTATCCTTTCTATTCTTTCATTCATTTCATTTACAATGAGAACATGAGGGTGAAGAGGGGAGAGAAGGACTACTGTAAAGGTAGGAAAGATCGGTGTAAGGGTGAGAAGGACCTATGTAGGGGTGAGAGGAACCTGTGAAAGGGGTGTTTTCAAATATATTTATTTTTACTTGAGCATCAACATGCTTACTATCAAGACTGGCATCAGTATCACCATGCTTGCCACCAAAATCAGCAACTCCACCAGTAACATCCCCAGAAGCAACACTGGTATTTATTGCAGTAGGTTGGTCGTTAAGAGCCTCAACATTAAGTGGATCTTTCCTAACTACTCTTCTTATGGAAGTTTATCCATCAAATTCCATCTTTATTAACTCTACCATTGGATATGCTATGGTGTCAACAGGGCCTAGAGTAGTAAAAGAAGTGATCCCTAACTCCTGCTCAGTAGGTACAATCAATGGATGCATAACCAATAAAAAAAGACTGATACATTTTGTATCGTATAATAATTCATAGTTAGTTGGGTTACATGTTAACATAGACAACTTATGCAATATATGATCTTTCTGTGGCAATAGCTGGTCTGTCTGTCATAATAGATTAACAATATGTTACATCATATTACCCATCTATTGCATAATTTATAGTAGATGGGTAATATATTGAGTCAGGTTCAGAGAACCAAAGCAACTGATGTTTAATCAAATACTAAATATGAATTATCTATAGAAACAAATGACTCACCTGTTACACCAATTGTAGTAGATGGGTAATCTATTTCAATAGATGACCCATCTGTCGCAAAAGATGACATCTGTTTCAATATCTTTCTTTGAGTCAAATTATTTTAGTTGAAAAAAGATGTATGACATCATTCGAATAGTTAAGGAGACCAACCTCCTTAATTCTTGTGTTTCTCTTTGCAGCCAACCACCTAAGGATCGTTGGATGAGAAACCTCATCTGCATAATTGTTGACCGACTTTGAAAGGAAAGGAATGACTTTAAATGACCAAGACTAAGAAATGTAAATGGGAAACAAGAAAAAAAATTCATAATAAGTATTCAATATAAATTAATTGACATGTAAACAAACAATGATTAAATTTACCATAAAAGCTCAACGATAACTTTTTAATGTGATTGTCTTTGGGGATAACTTTGACATTAAATATTTGACAGTCAAATTTTAGCTGTCACATCCCTAGGTAAATTGTTGAATTTCTCAAAATCCATAGAAAGCTTCAACGAATCATCTTATATGACTTTGTTGACGTCTCTTCATAATGTAACGGAATAGGTAAAATAAACTAAGCACAATTTATCCTTGTATTTCTTTGATATGATTTAATTCTTGAGATGTATTGTCAACTTATTGGCTTTATACCCATCTTCATCAATGTCTAAGAACCCATCTATTTTTTCCTGCATTTGTTGGTTTTTATGGGTGCTCGCTGGGATAATGCCTTCCCTCTATTTGATGGTGGTGGTTTGGCTGTCCCACTTGACTTGGACATTTAGTGGGGTGTTTCCTTGATGAGAGGTTCTTTTGGACGATCGCATCTTAAGCCTGTCTCTATGGAAAAATCTGTCAAGCCAAAACAAATCGGCATGCTATAATAGTTGATCCATATTTAATCCATCTTTATTTCCACCTCCACCAAAGGTTTATCATCCCCACGTACTTGATCCTGTGCTTGAGAAGACTAAATACCTTTCTCATTTAGAAATAAGCAGTGTAGTCCTCAGGAAGCACCACAAAGTATCCAAAGCAGCTATTCTTAATAAGTCATCTACTTTTTCATTCTTTATAGTTTTCCTAAATTCATAAAAACGTTTCCCCAACTTACATTTAAGTACAAATTCACCACTTAGTTCTGCAGGATCATCCATCTGCATCACAACTTCAAACCCATTAATACCAATAATTTTGACATCCTCATGCTGTGATTTTGATAGTAATTTATGCCCATCAGTGGTGCATTATCATCATGTTGATCATCATTCTCTTTTTCTCTTTCTTATCCCTCTATTCTTGTTTTTCTTCTTCTTCTTCTTCTACCTCCTTAGATTCATTTTCCTAATCAATATCTATAGACTCTTGTCCACCTCCCATAACGTTGTTTTCATATCTTTCCTCAGCTTCACTTTTACCTAAATGAGACTGTTCAGAAAGCTTCTCTCAATCCCTCTATACTCTAGCCTTTTTTGTTAGCTGGTCAGAAGTTGATCTAATTTCACTTTCTTTTATTTTGGAGGCCATGTTTTACCTACAAACAACAGGAAAAAGTAGATTACCATTGTATGAATGTATCAATTTTAAAAAATACATTACAAGGACTACTAACACAGACACCATCAACACCACCACCAATTACCACCGAAAATACCATCAGTGCCACTGCGGTGACCACTAACACCACCATGTCCAACTACCAACTCCAGAAATGCCTCCACCACCATCACCAAACCATTAATACTAACAAAACCACCAACGCCACCTCTAATGCGACCCATTCCAGCACCACCACCAACAGCCACCAAAAATACCACAAACACCATACAAAAATACCATGACAAAAAATGGAATATCCAATAAAAACTAGGGCATTGTCTTGTTCTTTCTACGATTTTACTAGCAAAACTCATAATTATTAACCCATTATCGATGATAATAAAACTAAAAGTCTTTTTTTTATCATTGACTAAAAGCCTTATTTTGTAGAGAATGGAACAAATATAGAACTCTTACCAAACTCTATTACCTATGAAGACAGAAAATACGATGGATACAAGCAAGAATGAAGTTTAAAATAACAACTATGAGGTCAAAAATAGGAAGAAAATCAATCTGTTGTGAAGGGTTGAGCAATATGTTGAGTAGTTGTTGTCTGTATTGTTGAGAGAAAGAAAAGGGAGAGAACTCAAGATTTAAAATGATGAATCATTTTTCCCACAAATGGATGATTTGTATGGGTTGATTTGTATTTTTGAAAAGAATGACATGTTTTGTAAATGTTAATTTGGTCCGAATCGCTCTAAATCATTTCTTTAAATTTTAAAAGATATAATTTTTAACCATCTCACCATAATAAAGTGTATTAAGTTCAACTGGAAAACTGATGAATTTTTGGTATTAGCTGAATAATAAGTTAATAAGAGTTGTTTCAACTCTGAGTGATTAATAGACTACTTAGGTTGGGAGGAACGCAATACCAATATCATGCTATTGCAAACACTCAATTGAAGTTGTAGTTGACCCTGTCAACTTATCTTATTTGTAGCTAAATCAATTAAGTAATTTAAAATAATTAGCTAATATGAATCATTTCAACTCTGACTGATCGATTGCTAACTCGGGTTAGGAGGAGCGTAGTACCAATATCATGCAATATAGTTGACACTGTCAATTTATCCCTAGTACTAGCTAAATAAATTATGGCATTTCAAATAATAAGCTAATATGAACTATTTTAACTTTAACGAATCGATTGATGTCTCAGGTCAGGAGGAGCGCAGTGCCAACATCATGCAATATAGGTGACCCTGTCAACTCGTCCCTAGTTGTAGTTAAATTAATTTAGAAATTTCAAATAATAAGGTAGTATGAATCATTTTAACTGTAACTAATCGATTGACTACTCAGGTAAAGAGAAGCAAAATACCAACATCATGCAATATAGTTGACCCTATCAACTCATCCATAGTTGTAGCTAACTCCATTGAAGTTGTAATTAAACATATGAACTCAATTGAAATGTATAAAAGACAAATGTTTAACCTATTGTAACAGATGGCCTGTTTATTGGAATTTACAAATAGATTAATGAATCTGTTTCAACAGATTACCTATCTGTTGTAAATTATCTAATAGAAGTTGCCATCTATTGCAACAGATGACCGAGCCATTGAAAATTTTCAAACAAAAATTGTCATCTATTGCAATAGATGACTTAAATATTTTAAGATCTTTTTTTTATTGTAAGGAAATTTTCTGTCTCAGATAAAAATGATAAAATAATTAGGAGGTAAAAAATATTACTTGGATAGCTAAAAAGTATCCTCCTTGAGTAGTCTTATCTTTTCTTTTCAATGTCATATCACCTCACTATCTCCTCGTACCCCTTAAAGTTATTAATTAATATTTAGAACCTATATCTAGCTTCTCGACTTTAGCCATAAATTAACTTAACTTATCTCTCTTCATTCTTTCAGAATTTTCTTTCTCTCATCTTTAGGGTAATCACAATCATCTCCTTATTTCCTCTCTTTTCTCTTCTCTTTTGTACGAAGATCCCTTCAGTTCTCAACCGATCAATATTTTTTTTGATTGAAATAGGTATCCTGATGCCTTTGCTTTTTTGACATTGCATGTATGGTTCACTATTGATCTTTCATTCTCATCTTTTTCTTTGTATGTTATTTAAATTAGATATTTACATCTATTTTTTTTAATAGTTACCCATTACTAGTATCCTATTTATTAAGAAAATTAAAGGAATGGTGACTTTTAAATTTTGATTGAACGAACTATTGTTTTTATTAAAAAAATATAGGAAAAAAGCCATCTCTTGTAAAATCACACCAGTAGCAAGGATGGTTTGATTTATTGAATCAGATAGGAAATCTGTTGCACCAGATGGGTCATCTGTTACAACACGTACTGTAATGTGTTGTATTCATTCAATTTTGTCTGACACTTTTGTAATGTTCTTTTTTAGCTTCTCTTGTTTTATATCAAATGTTTTTCTCTTGTTTGCAGGTAAAAGGAAGTAAAAGTGGATCAACTTTTTCCCAACCAGCATCAAAGGCTAGAGTAAAGATGGGTACAGAGGTATAAGCTACTTGCAGATGGAACCACTTCATATGTGGGAGCTATGTATTACTGATTTTGTGAATGTTGGTTTTTTTACCTTTTAGGCATTAATCTTTCAAACAAGATATGGCATTTTACAGTTAAGATTGTTAGGTTCAATCTTGTAAGGCAGAAAGACCAAGTAGGTGGTGTAGATACCCTTTTATGGTTTAATGAAGATTTTGCTAATGTTTATGTTTCAATTTTGGAGAAGAGTTCATGATTTTGGTGGTAGTGTAAACATTTGATAGTGATTGGACTAATTTTAAGGGTTCAATGGATATTTAAAAGGCCTCTGAAGCCTCGCACTGCTGCAAACAAGAATGGACAACCAATTGTTATTGGCCTGGTCCAAATTTATATAGATGTGTTGCTCGAGGAGACTATTGTAAAATAGAAAGTTATTAGGAGAATACCCATACGGGGAGGGAGAGGTGGGGAAGACCATATATCAACTCAAACCTTATTAAAGAAGAAACACAGTGTAGGAAGGAATTTGTAACGAATTTGGTTGATGAAATTGACAAGAAACATGAAAAAATTAAATGAACTGCAAATGCTAAAGTGTATCTAAAAAAGAAAATACATAAGGTCATTTTGAAAATAAAAATGTTTGAAGTGGATTGGAGCTATACATTTCGTTAGAGGGATACAACTAACTAGCGGGCCTAAATAAAGACCCACAAAATATAGGACCAAAACTCTAAGGTTGCAGCTTTTCAAGAACCAATGGTGGTATGATTTTTTATTAGGAACAAAACCTGAACCAACAACTCCTGATGTAAAAATAAGAAATGAATCCAAGGTGGCAATTTTTGAACATAAACTTGCATCCTATGGCTCTTGTTTATAGTTCTGGTCTGATAAAAAACAGTGGAAACAATAAGGCATGGGATTTCTACCCCATCTTTCGACCTTTTTATTTCTACTTCCATTTAACAGATCAAAACCACAAATAGAAGGCGTAAGATGCAAGTTAGACTTTAGAAATTGATGCCTTGGATTCCCTTAATTTTTACTTTTGGAGTTGTTGATCTAGGTTTCATTCTTGACTGAAAATTTTACCAATCCTCTATGCTCGCCAAGCTTTTTCCTTAGAGTTTTGGTCGTTCACTTTGTGGGTATTCATTGAGGCTACACTCACTAGTTGTAGTCCCTAGAAAAGTGTCTAGCTCTAGTCCTCTTTATCTTTTTTTTTATAGAATGATTAATGGATTTTAATAATTGGATACACTTCCACATTTGCAGTTCATTCAGTTTTTCATCTTTTAAGTCAATTTCATTAGCCAGATTGTCTAGAAGTTCCTTACCTGCTTCCTTGTGTTTTCTCTTAAACAAGGTCTGAGATGATATATGGTCTTCTCCACCTCCCCTTTCCCATACAGGTATTCTCACAAGTACCATCTATTGTATAATAGTCTCTAAAAGCAACCCATGCATATAAATTTAGACCAGGGCAATAACTTTTGGTTTTTCATTCTTTTTTGCAGTAGAGCGAGGCTTCAGAAGCCCTTCAAAAATCCATTCCACCATTAAAATTTTTCCAATCACTATTTGAATGTCTAAAATGCCATCAAATATTGATCCTTTCTCAAAACTCTAAAATGCCATCAAATATTGATCCTTTCTCAAAACTTGACGCATAAAGATAAGCAAAATTATTATTAAATTGTAACAGGGTATCGACACCACCTTTTTAGAACCCCTAAGCTTTATCAGTTTGCATCAAACTAAACTATAATATTCAGTACCTTGTTTGAAAGAATAATGTCTAATCGATAAAAAAATGCATTCACAAAATTATTGTACATTTTGTGTATCTGTCACAAAAGCTTGATCAATAATACATAACTCCCACGCACGAAAGTGGATCTATTCATCATCACACACTTTATTCTTCCTACCCCATCAATTTTTAATTTTTTTATTCTTCACTTCCCATTGTTAAGTGGTGTACAATACTATGGAGGTGCAGTGGGTAACCATCTTCAATTTCAGAGGATTACAAGCTTATCAAGAAAATACAAGTGCTACGTGTCGTGACTTTTTCACCTTTTTTGTTTTAAATCTATTTTTTTATTTTATATAATAAGAAATCACAAATTTTGATTAATTATGGTATGTGATGACTATTAAAAAAGAAGTGAACAGTCGTAACTTTTTGTCTAACATGTTCAGAACAGATGATGAATCAAATTCCCCATCAGTTGAAGCTAATGAATCAACTCTTATAAGAAATCATAATATCTCCTCCAATATATGGTCAATCTATTGCAACAGATAATAGATATATTGCAACATAAGTCTCATCTGTTGCAACATATAGGCAATCTATTGCGACGGAAGGTAAATCTATTGGAGGAGCTAGGTTATCTGTTGTGATAGAGGGACCATCTATTGCAACATCTCAATAATAATGGTTTTTAGTAAGAGAGAAACATTTTGAAAAGGTGATAAGTTTTAATGTAAAATAAAAAGTTACGACTATTCAAGAAAAATAAAAAGTCAGCAGTTTGAATGTAATCAATACAATGTAGCTGAACAGTTGTACATTTTTTCCTAAAACATTTAGATTCAATCCTCTATGAATATGTCACTCCTTAATCTTCATTCTACACCTCTTTATTTATTATTTCTTGCATTTTGTCTTATCATATTATATCTTCAACCACTTTTCTTAAAAGAGGATATTCCTTTCTCATCGAGGTAAGTTTTTTTTGTGTTTAAATATACCAGTTGGTTGTATATGTTGTATTACACTTGAACTATTTTCTTTACCTTTATGTTTATGTTTTTTTTTTGATTAATGCATGTTCTAGATATGGCTAATCCTATTCGGGACATTGCTATTCTGCACGACACCGTGCGGGAACTTCAGAGGTATGCTAATGACCTGCAGAGGGAGTTGGTCACCATGAGAGCAAGGATGTTCAGAGAGATACAGAGGCTTATGAGGACCGTACTGCTGCTGGTTGACAATTGGCCAACTGGAAATAGAAATAATGATGATGATGATGACAATTAGAATATGTTTTTTCTTTTAATGTATGTATTTTAATTTTTCTATATCGGATCTATACCTAATGTATTTTATTTTTTGTATAATGAAAAATTTATTTTTGGTCGACTTTAGATTTTTAATTCTTATTTAATTTTCATTTTGTCCATTTCTTATTCTCAACAAATATGTCGATGGTTAGAGGTAAGGAGCAATTTTGAATCAAGTAGCAATAGACAGAGTTTTGAGTAGTCGTTGGTTGGATTTATGTTAACAGATTATCCATGTATTGCAACAAATTTTCCCTCTGTTGGAGAAAAATATTCTAGTTTGATGAACTGTATTGTGTTCTTCCAGCTAATGTGCATCTGTTGTAAAAGATTGTCAATAAGTTGAAAATAATTTTGTGTTTTTCTATATTTAGTTTCTGTTTTACATATTTTTTTTATTCACAAGTTATTTAAAAAAGATATTTTATATAATAAGTGATAACATTTACATTCACAACAATGAGTTCAATATATATAAGTCCATAACAAACAACAACACATGTTTTTGCTATTATAACGATCAATGTGGATTACGATCAGGGCATTTGGTTCTTTTATTGCCAGTGTTCTTACATACAGAGCACTTGTTTCTTCTTTATGGAAAAGATTTTGCACCTCCACCCTTCCTCTTATATGTCCTTCTTCCTGGTTTGATAGTGTTAAGTCAATATATGGAGGATGTAATAATCTCCCTAAAAGCTTTGCAAGAACAACCTAAAATTCTTCGGAAGGCACCAGAGCAATATGCCTACTATATGCAATTATATATTTTTCTACCAAATAATTTGGGGAGGAGTACTTATAAATTTTGGTTCAATATTTTGCACTGTGTTGAGCTCAAAGTACTGCCACAATATATGTACAGGGTATTTTTTGTAAGTCAAAAACTCTCCTCGTACAAGATCCTGTTTGAACACCGACTCTGGAAACATCACCATAACTGTTGGTACTGAACTTATAATCTGCTATTTTATGAGAAAATAACCTATTCCCCTAACTGATGTTCATTGGTATTATTTTTATGCTTCTAGAACAAATTTGGTTCCTGCGTTGTTAAACATCTTATGCCTTTCATGAAATTTTTTCCATACCTCTTGTTTATTTTATCAAACAGAGCCATGATGGGAAATTCTCTTTCATCGCCAAAGAATGAATTCACCGATTCAGCATTGTTTGATGTCATAATAATATATCAGTACAAAAGAATCACTTACTACAACATCATAATAAACTTGTAACTCAAATAAGACATTAATTTCATAAGAATGTACATATTTTACAGATAGAATGCTCGACTCCATCTCTCAAAACTGAAACGTATGAGATGTTCTATTGCCTTGGGATTCATATCCACTATTTGATTGAAATGGTCTAAAAAATCCTCACTATTATATGCTTTAGCAACTCTATAAGAAAGGGTCACGACCTTTTGGTTGTGAAAGTTGTTCCAAATGTTATCTCCAAGATTCTTCATGCAATAACCAAAGTAAGCTGAGTTGTAGAAAATTGAATCCATCTCTGGAATACTTTGATGCCTATCCGAAATAAAACAAAATTCTTTGGTATCTTTTATACAAATTCATATCTGTTCAAAACAATCTGTAAGAGCCATCACATTCCTTGTATGCTACACATAGAGCGATAGGAAATATTTGATTTTTTGCATCCTGCACCACTGCCGTTAGCAAAAATCTATTATACTTGCTTCTAAAGAAGGTGCCATTGACAGCTATGACTTATCTCAAATATTAAAAACATTGAATCCAAGTACCATAGGATACAAAAATGTACTTGAACATTCTATTTTCATCAACATAAAATGCCGTCTTCCTTCTGGGATTTTAAGACTTAAGCATGTAATAGTAGGCATCGAGGACTGCATATGCGTGCTCATGTATCCCCCTATCCAAGTCCTTGGTATTATCCATGGCCATATACATCTTCTAATAGCTGACCATGACACCCAATTATGTAAGGAGTTGATTGGCCATATCCTTTGTAGAAGGGCCTTGGCCATTAAGGAATCTATTCTTGAAATATTCACTTAGGACGTTTGTCGTGGCATGAAATGCGTTCCGAACCATATGTGTGATACTTTTTATGTTTATGAATTATGAATCTGTCATAACTTAAGTACCTCACCACTTTCAAGTACCACTTGCAGCTCGGATTAGCACATTTGAAGCAAAATACTTTGCCCGAATTAATCACCTTCATTATTCTAAAAATCTTTTTTTTCAATAAAGTAATAGACAAAGAAGTAGACAGTTCTTTCTTATCCATGAATAACAGTCTATTATAAAAGCTGATTTCGTCATCATGATGATTGACATACTGTGTCAATTGAGAAGAACTACCTACCTTATTGTTCCTTGCAATGGGCATTGGTGTTTGATCATCGTCTAAAATATTTATGTCTAGATCATCCAACCTATTATCATAGATGTCTTGTGTTTGTTCTTCTTCTATATTATTGTTCTCATTCTCTCTGGTCTCTTCAACCATGTAGACCCTTAAAACCAGCCCAGCTAAATCACTAAGATAAGCACTCAACCAAACCTGATCAGTTATCTTGAAAGGTAGTACCTAGTGATTTTCAAAGGAGTTGTCCATGTTGTGGATGATGAGTTCTTCTGGTTGATAATTCAGTCCACAATAGCTGATAATTAAGTTCATAAAATCATCATACAATATATCAAGTTGGACTGTCATAGCTATCGTCTTTACCATTTCACCCTCCTGCCAACACCATACATTTTGATTAGTCTTCTCGATCCATTGACCATAACAATCGACCCATATTGTTATTGATCCCTCCATTAGTGATACCGAAATAAAGTCACATGTAAAAAAAAGTTAATAATGATAACATAATAAAATTAATAGTGATTTCATAGTACCGTATCATGAACCCCAATAGATGTGTAATATGTTGTAACATGTGAAAAATATATTGCAACAGGTAAGTGATCAGTTACAACAAATTACTTACCTGTTAGCATTCATGTTACGCTCCTTAAACAAATTTCAACAGAAGAGTCATTTATTGTAACCGATGAATCATATGTTGCAACAGACTATACATCTGTTGTAAGAGATGAAACACTTATTGGGAAAGATGTTACAGTACTAAAGAACCTTTAAAGCTCATTCCAATAGATGAGTGATATGTTGCAACAGATAACTTACCTGTTGCAACAGATATCACGTCTGTTGGAATTGAGTTCAGGTTCTGTTGGAACAGATAGCTTATCTATTGTGACAGATGGTTTATATATTGCAATAGATGACACATCTGTTGGAATTGAGTTCAGGTTCTGTTGTAATAGATAACTTACATGTTGCAATAGATGACTTATGTAACTCCCCGAAAATGGGTCCCGGAGCGTCACACTATGCTTGAGGCTACAAGTAGCCCCAAGCTAACCCTTTGAGCCATTTTCATTAAGTTCAACATGAATCAATGGGGTTTCTGCAAATAACCCTCAAATATCAACAGAGTAATCATCATCCAAGAATAAAAGAATTTCATAAAGATAACAAAATACGACTTATTAGTCAACTCCCAACATCTATACTAGTCTGACAAGCCTATAAGAAAATCAATAAAACCAGTGGGACATTGAGACATACCCCAACTAACTCATACTCAGTTATCAAATGTAAATAATTTTATGGAACCAACATCAGACATCACATCCTCGGAACATGAGGACTCACCACAATAGAGGATGTAGAAGAGCATGCCCGAAGAATCACTGTCGAACCTGGAACTGAGCACCTAAACCTACATTCCCAAAAAATGCAGCCCACATTCGAAGATGTGGGTCAGTACCATGGAAAGGAACCGAGTATATGGGGGTGTATACAGTTGTATAAACATCATCATCATAAATATTTTTAAGAAATATGTAGGATGTATGAAAGACTCACGTTGCCCGAAGAAAATCATCATAATCATGAGAGGATGAAATAAGTACAATAACACATGTGAGTCATCATATAATTTGTCAATCACTTTTAGTTCATCAAGAATATCAATTCTCATAATGTAAATATCATTTAAATCTTTCGAAAGAATAACTTTAACAATTCCACTTTCAAATCACTTCATCATTCACCATAAACACAAGGAAACACATACACACTGAGAGATCCTATAACCGACATAAACCATGTAAGCTACATGAAGTCCAATATAAAACCCATGTAGCCGTCCTATCCTTACCATGTGAGTAGGAGTATCGATATCAAATCCACACAACCTAGTTATCACTATATAAATCAGGCTCAGGCTCACTCCTACGAGGGCACATAGTTCTAGGGAAGTAAGGTCGCTTTATACATCCCACTCAGTGCTAAAGATTTCTCCCGGACTTAGCTAAAATCATTTCAAAGACAATCCACAATAAAACAATTTCAGTAATTTATAAATATACATCGGGAGGCATGATGCTTCCCATCTATCAAAATCAACCACGTTGTGGATTTCTTTCACACTCGAGTTCAAAGCAACTCCATTAAGATCAAAAGGTCAAATCAATGAAAATATCTCAGATATTCAAAATCAACGTGCTTATAACACATACTTTCTAAAAAAGCACAATTTCCAATAGGGATTCACAACCCAAATATCAAAATCATAATAAATATCATTCAAGATTCATGCTTTATATCTACACACATGTAAATTCATCTATCAAACTCATAAACATCAAGATACCATAATAATCATCATAAGATATGGGTTCATGCTTCAAATTCGTAAAAATCAAACAAAAATTATGCCTTTGTAAAGAAAATTACTTTTCGGCACAAGAACGAAAGAGAGTTCTTGTTGAAAAACTCCACATACCTTGAATGATGAACTTTAGATTGATACACATTTTTGAGATGTTAATGGTGCCTTTGAATGATGGTTCTTGGAGTTCTAGAACTAGGAACTTGGAAATCTTGAATAAATTTGCAGAATTAATGCTGAACTTTGGAGGTTCTTGAACTTGGATGTAGGAGCTTAGGATTTTATTTTAAAGGGAATTTGATGAAATATAACATATAATACTTCTAATAGGCTTTAATATAGGGTTTGGACGGATTTTGGATGAGGGAGAAAGAACAAAATGCCCCTAAAAATCAAATAATTCTCGAAGATGTCCTTTGTTGGACTGTTTTGATAGTCTTAAGTGGATCAACCATAACGTTTTACTCCAATATCAAAATTTAATGAAACCAATTTCATTAGAAAGAGGACTCTCATATATTTCCTTTGATATATATTATCTTACCCAGATCATCGTGTACGAGGAGTTATGATCATTTGAAGTTGACCCAAAAATTCATTTTTGTTACGCTGAAGTAGATCGACCATAACTTTTTACTCTGATAGAAAAATGGGATGAAACCAATTTCATTGGGAAGAGGACTCGTAGAGCTTTCCGTTGATATATATTAGACCACCCAAATTATTTTGTACAAGGAGTTATGATCATTTAAAGTTGGAACAAAAATACGCTAGGCCTCAGTATTTTTTCCTGCATGTTTTACTGTTCACTACTATTCACAGTTCGATTGGAATGTTCATAACTCGTCGCTCGGATGTTCGTTTTTGATGATCCACATATCGATGGAAAAATTATTTGATATTCTATGCAATGGTGGGTCATAATATAAGACAATCCTAATGGAAAAATTTATAATTCATTCTAGAAGATAGAACCCAACACGTTTACGCACAAAATTTGAACGAAAAATATCCTGGGGTATTACTTCATCCCCCCTTGGAAACATTCATCCTCGAATAGAGCATACAACTGAAACCATTCGTTAGGCTCATCACCACATCGTTTCTTACTCCGAATGCAACATAGAATGCATAAATTCAAGAAACAACTGCTGAAGACATAATAGATGACAACTGAACTACTGCAACTTTTATCAAAAGTACATGATTTAGGAAAGAACGGTACCTTCGGCTTGATTGGAGTTTGTGAAAAATAGGTGCGGGTACTTTGATCATATATCCGCCTCAGCTTCCCAAGTTGCACCTCAACATATTGGTTTGGCCACAATACCTTGACCAAGGGAACTTCTTTGTTCCTTAGTCTTCAATGTAACCAAGAATCGCAACAAGAATCTTATCAAAAGAAAGATTTTCTTGAATGTCAGTACTCACAGAGGAATCCACTACCACAGCATTGCTAATATGCTTTCTAAGCATGCAGACATGGAATATTGGATGAACAGAGGACAACTCAGAAGGCAACTCAACCTCATAATCTACCTTACCAACACGGCTAAGAATTTTGTAAGGACCAACATAATGGGGACTAAGCTTCCCCTTCTTTCTGAATCTCTTCATTCCCCTCATGGGTGAAATTTTCAAATACACTTAGTCACCAACTTCAAACTCAAGGTCTCTCTTTCTAACATCCGCATATGACTTCTGACTACTCTGTGCTCCACGCATTTTTCAACCTTTCCCTAATCAACTTAACTTTTTCCATAGCCTCAAATACAAAATTAGGACCACTCACAACCACTTCACCCACCTCAAACCAACCTATGGGTGATCTACACTTCCTCCTATATAATGCTTCAAACGGAGCCATGCCAATACTAGAGTGGAAACTGTTATTGTAAGCAAACTCTATCAACGCTAAGTGATTATCCCAACTTCCCTTAAAGTCAAGTGCACAAGCTCTCAACATATCCTCTAAGGTCTGGATGGTCCACTCAGCCTGACCATCGGTCTGCAGATGAAAAGAAGAACTCACAAGCACTTAGGTACCATGACTCTTCTAAAAATCTTTCCAAAATTGCGAAGTGAACTGAGTACCCCTATCAAAAATGATAGATAAGGGAACTCCATGTAGTCTGACAAGCTCTCGGATATACAATCTAGCATAATCCTCAGTAGTATATGAAGTATGAATAGGAAAAAA
This sequence comes from Capsicum annuum, assembly GCF_002878395.1. Classification (NCBI taxonomy): domain Eukaryota; kingdom Viridiplantae; phylum Streptophyta; class Magnoliopsida; order Solanales; family Solanaceae; genus Capsicum; species Capsicum annuum. The sequence goes on along the minus strand of NC_061111.1, from coordinate 233,902,358 downwards.
AATGAGCAAACTTATTCAACCTATCAACCATAACCCAAATTGAATCATGATGGCATCGGGAAGGAGGTAAACCAATCACGAAGTCCATAGTTATCTCTTCTCACTTCTAGGTGGGAATACTAAACTCTTGCATTATAACACTAGGTCTTTGGTGTTCAACCTTAACTTGTTGGCATGTTCCACACTTAGCTACAAACGCTGCTATATCTTTGTTCATCACACTCCACCAATAGATTCCCCACAATTTTGGGTACATGTTGGTGGCACCAGGATGAATACAATATCGCGCCCCATGCACTTCAGCCATAATCCTCTATCTTACATCATCCACATTGCGACACAAAATCTACCCTGTAATCTCAACACACTATCTCCCCCTTGGGAGAAAACCTCTACTTTTTGGTCCTTGACTGACTCCTTCAATCTGACCAAACTAGCATCTAAGTATTGCTTTTCCTTTACTTCTAAAACAAAGTAGGATTTGGAACTATTCTGAACCCCTATACTACCTTCAACAGAGTCAAACAACCTAAACCCAGTCTAGCTAAGCGATGTACATCATGAGCCAACTCTTTCTTACCTTCTACCATATGCGAAATACTACCCATGGACACTCTACTTAGGGCATCCACCACAATATTGGCCTTGCTCGAATAGTATAGTACACTCATATCATAGTCCTTTAACAATTCTATCCATCGTCTTTGCCTAAGATTCAATTCTCTCTAGGTAAACACATACTACAGACTCTTATGATCAGTGAAAACATCAACATGGACACTATACAAATAATGTCTCCAGATTTTCAAAGCAAACACAACAGCAGCCAACTAAAGGTCATGGGTGGGGTAATTTTTATCATAGGGTTTCAACTGTCTAGAAGCATAAGCTATCACCTTACCCTTGTACATCAATACACAACCCAACCCAACTCTCGAAGCATCACAGTACACCACAAAACCATCAACACCATCAGGCAAAGTCAAAATAGAGGTCGAAGTGAGTTGAGTTTTCAACTCCTGAAAACTCTTCTCGCAAGATTTGGACCACAAGAACTTCACTTTCTTTTGGGTCAAATGATTCATAGGAGATTCTATAGAGGAGAAACCCTCAACAAAATAGCAGTAATAGCTAGCTAAACCCAAGAAACTTCGTATATAAGTCGGAGAAATAGGTCTAGGATAATTTCTAACATCTTCGGTCTTTTGGGGATCAACTCTAATACCCTCGGAAGAAATGATATGACCAATAAAAGCAACTGACCTTAGCAAAAACTCACACTTAATAAACTTGGAAAAAAACTTGTGATCTCTAAGGGTTTGCAAGACAGTTCAGAGATTATCAGAATGTTCATCCTCACTACGGGAGTACACCAGTATATCATCGATGAACACTACAATAAACATATCTAGATATGGTCTAAACACTCGATTCATGAGGTCCATGAAAGCTGCTGGGGCATTAGTTAACCCAAAAGACATAACAAGAAACTCAAAATGGCCATAACGAGTTCGGAAAGCGATTTTCGGGATGTCATAGTCCCTAACTTTGAGTTGATGATAGCAGGAACGAAGGTCTATCTTTGAGAAATAACTTACACCTTGCAATTGGTCAAACAAATCATCTATTCTGAGAAGGTGTACTTATTTTTTACGGTGACTTTATTCAGTTGGCGGTAATCAATGCACATACGCAAAGAGCCATCTTTCTTTCTCAAAAACAACACAGGAGCACCCGAATAAGAATGACAGGGCCCTACGAAACTCTTATCTAGTAGATCTTTAAGTTGCCCTTTCAACTCCTTAAGTTATACAGGGGCCATACAGTAAGGAGAAACAGAAATGGGCTGAGTATCGGGAAGAAGATTAATTCCGAACTCTATCTCTCTATCAGAAGGTCTTGTCGCTCGACGTGCATGCATATTTCTGAAAGAAGAGAGCATGAATCAATAGCAGAGAGAGACATTTTAAGCACGATAGACTTCTAAAAGAAAGAATCAAACTTTTTCCTAAAATGTCTTGTAGACTCTTGCTCATAGATGTGGTGCGCTACACACCGATGATCAACACTCTACTTAACGCGGCTTGTCAGACTACCTAGGATACCTTAAAACCTTAGGCTCTCATACCAAGTTTGCAATGCCCCAAAAACAGGTCTCGGAGCGTCCCATGGTGCTTGAGGCTATGAGTAGCCCCAAGCTAACCCTTTGAGCCATTTTCAGTTAGTTCAACACGAATCAACGGGGTTTCCATAAATAACCCTCAAATATCAACATAGTAATCATTATCCAAGAATAAAAGAATTTTAGAAAGATAATAAAATACAACTTATTAGTCAACTCCTAACATCTATACTAGTCTGACAAGCCTCTAAGAAAATCAATAAAACCAGCGAGCCATTGACACATGCCCTAACTAACTCATACTCAGTTATCAAATGTAAACAATTCCGTGAAACCAACATCAGACATCACATCCTCGAAACATAAGGACTCACTATAACCGAGAATATAGAACAGTGTGCCTAAAGAATCACTGTTGATCCTAGAACTGAGCACCTGAACCTACATTCTGAAAAAATGCAGCCCACATTCAAAGATGTAGGTTAGTACCATGAAAAGGAACCGAGTATATGGGGGTGTATGCAGTCGTATAAACATCATCATCGTAAATATTTATAAGAAATATGCAGGATGTATGAAAGACTCACATAGCCCAAAGAAAAATATCATAATCATGAAAGGATGAAATAAGTACAATAATACATGTGAGTCATCATATAATTTGTCAATCACTTTCAGTTCATCAAGAATATCAATTCTTATAATGTAAATATCATTTAAATATTTTGAAAGAATAACTTTCACAATTCCACTCTCAAATCACTTCACGGTTAACCATAAACACAAGGAAACACACACACACGGGGAGATCCTATAACCGACATAAACCATGTGAGCTAATAGAGTCCAACGTACAACCCACGTTGTGGAGAGCTATCCTATCCTTGCCATCGGAGTAGGACTATCGATATCAAATCCACACAAACTAGTGATCACTATATAAATTAGCCTCAGGCTCACTCCTACGGGGGCATGTAGTTCTAGAGAAGTAAGGTCGCTTTATACCTCCCACTCGGTGCTAAACAATTCTCCCACACTTAGCTCAGATCATTTCAAAGACAATCCACAATAAAACAATTTCAGTAATACATAAATATACATCGGGAGCCATTATATTTCCCATATATCAAAATCACCCACGTTGTGCATTTCTTTCACACTCGAGTTCAAAACTACTTCATTAGGACCAAAAGGTCAAATCATTCAAAATATATCAAATAATGAACATCAACGTGCTTATAACACAGACTTTCTAAAAAAACACAATTTCCAATGGGGATTCATGACCCAAATATCAAAATCATGATAAATATCGTTCAACATTCATGCTTTATATATCCACACATGTAAATTCATCTTTAAAAATCATAAACATCAAGAATTCATAATAATCATCATAAGATATGGGTTCATGCCTCAAATTCGTAAAAATCAAATAAAAATTATGCTTTTGTAAAGAAAATTAATTTTGGGCACAAGAATGAAAGAGAGTTCTTGTTGAAAAAACCCAGATATCTTGAATGATGAACTTTAGATCGATACTCATTTTTGAGATGTTAATCGTGTCTTTGAATGATGGTTCTTGGAGTTATTGAACTAGGAACTTGAAAATCATGAATAAATTTGCAGAATTAATGGTGAACTTTGGAGGTTCTTGAACTAGGAACTTGGAATCTTCAATAAATTTGCAGAATTAATGGTGAACTTTGGAGGTTCTTGAAGTTGGATATAGGAGCTTAGGGCTTTCTTTTGGGGGAATTTGATGAAATATAACATATAATTCTTCTAATAGTCTTTAATATAGGGTTTGGACGGATTTTAGGTGAGGGGGAATGACCAAAATGCCCCTAAAAATTAAATAATTCTCAAATCTGTCCATTGGTGGACTGTTTTGATAGTCTGAAGTAGATCAACCATTACGTTTTACTCTAACATCTAAATAAGATAAAACTTATTTCATTAGAAAGAGGACTCTTATATCTTTCCATTGATATATAATATCTCACCCAGATCGTTGTGTACAAGGAGTTATGATCTTTTAAAATTGACGCAAAAATTCACTTTGATAGGCTGAAGTAGATCAACCATAACTTTTTGCTCCGATTGACAAATTGGATGAAACCAATTTCATTGGAAAGAGGACTCGCAGAGCTTTCCATTGATATATAGCAAATCACCCAAATTATTATGTACAAGGATTTATGATCGTTTAAATTTGGATAAAAAATACTTCAGGCCTCAGTACTTTTTCCTGCATGTTTTACTGTTCACTACTATTCATGGTTCGATCGGAATGTTCATAACTCATCTCTCGGGTGTCTATTTTGGATGATCCACATATCGTTCGAAAGATTATTTGATACTCTACACAATGGTGGGTCATAATCTAAGATAATCTGCATGGAAAAATTTATAAATTTCAATGAAAAATTTCTTAGGGTATTACATCTTACCCGTTGTAAGTGATGATACATCTATTGAAATCAAATTTAGGTTCTATTGTATCAGGTTACTAATTAGTTGCTACAAATATTTACCTTGTTGGAATAGATAACTAGTCTATTATGACAGAGGGGTCATATATTTTAGCAGATGATGTATCTGTTCGATTCATATTACCGCACTATAGAACCATAAGCATGAATCCAACATATGAGTCATCAATATATGAGTCATATGTTGCAATAGATGGCTCATATATTGCACAAATGAGTGATGTATTTAAACAAATGGCTATTATGTTGTATTCATGTTCGTGTGCTATCTATTGTTTAAAAAATTGCACAGTAGTAGTTACCCAGATGAGAAATTTAACTAAAAATCATAATTTGACTTAACAAAGTTCAATATTAAGTAATGCCAAAGTGGAAAGTGATGTATGAAATAAAATTTGACCTAAGAAATTAGTTAGATAGCACCAGTAGCGGTAACAACAGCAACAATGGTCAACAAGAAGAAGATGATGATAATAATGATGTAGAAGATGATGATAATGAAAAAGGATATGATGATAATAAAGATGAAGATGATGAAAAAGGCAGCAGAAACATGAAAAACAAAAATCACTAAGAGAGAAAATAATAATGGATAAAAAGAGAGAGAAACACATCTTTTCCCCGCTATTTCCAGTTATATTAAGTTATGATTTGGATCAAAGTGTGAATTTAAAAACTTGTGGGATATTCTCAAACTTCTCCAATTTTTTAATCCATCATAAAGTAATTGCCACCTACATTCGATTATTAAGAACTGAATTGACTTTCAATGTACTGAAGAATAAAAGTTGTTCTGCAAGTTTATAATATCCCCTAACAATATGGTTTTAAAACCTTTCTCTCTATTTCTTTAAGTAATTTATACTTTAATTTAAATAAGTTCTTTTTTTGTAGGGTCAAATTGTCATACATTAATTTGTTTTCTTTAAAAGCTTTATCCTACTCTTATCATTGCATCATATTAGAGTAAGTATATTATTTTAAGTCAAAAGGTTTTTTTTTTTTTTTAGAAAGCTGAAAATAAAAAAAAGTGCCTCGTTTTTGATAATATAAATTTTTCTTTTTATTTCAAAATAAAAATATAAAATAGCGAATTTAAGTTTTGTTTAATCTACCATTTTACTTACTTTTTGATGTTTTCTTCTTTATTTTTATTTTTCTTAAGATACAAAGAAATTTAGGCTAGACCAATGAGAGTTTGCCACTTAGATAAGCTTATATAAATCTGTACCAAATATATTCCATTTAAAAGGGAATATTCTATATTTTTCTTCTGATTTTTTAACATCATTCAAATTCACAGGACAATTTATGAAAGAAAAAGCAAATAATATACTCTAAACTCCTCAACCTAGTCAAAGCTATAAATAGAAAATTAGGAATTTTTGACTTAAGGTGATGAAAAAAAGACGAGGGATCCGCTGCTCACATTTTTCAGGGGAGCAAAAAAAAAGTTATACATAGCCGCCATAGCTCTCGGATGAATTAGCCATTTTTCTGCATTGTTTTCCTCTCCTGGAAATTTGACAAGTTCGATAGCTTCAAATTCAATTCGAGGACCTCTATGCTTGATGTTTAAAGGTACTTCTCTACAAAGAAGGTCCGTTTCAAAACTTTTATGTTAATTGGTTGATTTATCAAACTTATGTTTTTCTATCAACTTATTATTTCTGTGTGATCTTGATTGTTTAATTCGTAGGCAAGTTGTGCAAGATCGTTTATCTAAAGTCTATCACTTATGATGATCGAGTAAGAGACTAAATAAAATTAAAAGAATAAAGAGGAAGTCACTGCTCACAATTTGTTAGGAGAGCACAAAACAATGATATACATTGAAGCCACAAGTCTCAGATGCATAAGACATTTTTCTAAACTTTTTTCCCTCTCCTGAAAGCTTGACAGGGTCATTAGTTCTAGGTTTGGTTTGAGGACATCTTTTCTTGATGTTTCAAAGTATTTCTCTAAAGTAAAGGTCCACCTCTAAACTTTCATGTTAATTAATTGGATTTATGAAATATAAGTTATCTATAAATTATTTTGTTTTTGTTATATCTTTGACAGTTTAATTCTATTGTCATTTTTGTATAGTTGTCAAGTTACACTGATCTTGAATTTAAATATTTCTTCATTTTTTACGTTATAATTTTACTATCACAAAATAAAAAATTTCATTACAATGAAGTGGATTTTCAATTCTCAATTGAATTCACAAAATAAATATTTAAGGATTTTGGTATTACTAATTTCATTTGAATTATGCATGTATTAGTGTTTAGTAAAATTGTCATTTGTAAAACTTATATTTATTATTTTGTATGCAGAATTGATTATCTATGAAGAATTTTAGATGAAAACTATTCTTATATATTATATGTTTAATACGATATAAGATCGTTGCCAGTAATATCAAATCCAAATTGTCTCCCCAATAGTTAGAATCCTATAGGAAGATATGTCTTGGTTGTTTTGTTGTTCTTTCTAAAGTAAATGTATAATTGCAATATATTGAATTTTAATTAATATAAAGTTGAATCTTATTCTACAATATGTCAATTAAGGATAAAGTTGAGTTGCAAAAGCGTATAAAATAATTTTAGAAATCTAAGTGTGGAGATTGCTATGCATGAACTAAGTAATTTTGAGACATATTGGTACCAATTTCTGCAATCAAGAATGTATAAGAGGAGGTGAAAATGGAAATTAGAAATAAGGAATAACAATAGAATATCAGGTGTTTCCAAACGAAGAAAAACTTAAGGAGTAACACTAGAATAGCAGGTGTTTCAAAAGGAAGAAATACCTAATATATTGTTTGCACTGTAATTCCTATAATTGTTTTTTATAGAACTACTGATGATGATTTTGAAGAATCAGTTTCATTTGAATTGTTAGCTGATGATAATTAGTGGATTAGAATCACACACATTATATGTAGTTTAGCCATTGGTATGTGTAAAATCGATCATATTTAAACTTAGCCTCGTAATGGTCCTAGCTGTGCGAAGGTCAGGAATTATTTCATAGAAAATAAGGTTCCCATGGCAGACTTTTATATTGGTCAAAAGAATGATAATATTAATAACAAATTGTTCAAAATCCGCGGGGTTGGGTTGCTGAATGCCCCATTAGTAGGGATATTTTCAGTCAAAACCATAACCATGTCAGATAGGTTTATAGCTGATTGATTAATGTTTCTTATAAAGCTCAATCCTGAATTATCTCTTTCCAATTCTTGTAGTACAAAATTAGGGGAACTTGTTAGCACTGTTGGGTTCCTAAAAAATTTCCACCATCTACATGCTTGAAAAGGTTGCCCACTACTCCATATTTCTTTTGAAGATATATTGCTAAACTGGATGTTCCAATTATCTGAGTAAGGACCTTACCTCAGTGATAATATTAGAATGAAATGACTTTCCATTAGTTAGCAAATCAATTAAATTAGTGAAGTTAGTATCGATTTCAAGGGTGTGAGATGGTGGTGGCTTGCAAGTAGGAGGCCTTTATGCAAGACATATAGATCAACCATGTTAGGAATTCTAAGAGGAACACTCTCGAAGAAACAAATGGTCCATTAGACCTCATTATTTCTAAAGACCCCTCCCATAGCTCAAGGCCCAGGGTTTTTCTTAACTGACCTATCTATCTTGAGTTTGGTTTAGCCTCTTTTAGGAATTTCAAATTTGAGGATAGTAAAGGTAAGTTGACCAGTGGAAGACTTAGGCTCCTTAATAAGGGGTTTGATTTCAATTTCTAAGGCAATTGCATCTTTGAGGGGGACATGATCTCTTTTATTATTAAAGAGATTGTTGTTTCTAGTGATCTAGATTGTCTATGAGCATTAGGGAAAAAGTTATCCTAAAATATGAGCTCATTATAGAATTTTCCTCTAATCCTTTCCCATTAGTCAGGCAAGTTGTAAAGCTTGAAAAGAGAGATGGTGGAGGTAAGGTACGCTTAGGCCTAGAAGCATATTACAATAGGACATGAGAAGAAAATATGATCAATATCCTTGGGAGAGATAGTATAGAAGTTGCATAAGGGCTTAACCTTAATGCCAATTTTTCTTAAATAAAGGTTGGTGGGGAGCTTTCCATGATAGGGAAACTAGACAAAATACTTGATTTTATTAGGAATTTTGTCCTTCTAAATTTAGATGAACTTAGCATTAGTAGTGGTGAGATGGTGATTTAACAAACAATTACTGTTCAGACTCCAGTAGGGAAGGTCATACTTTATGGAATGTGAGTAAATATACATAGAGTTAAAGGGAGCTAGAAGGTTCTCTAGAAGTGTGAAATACAATTGAAAGGTTTCCCAAGATCCTTCTCAGTATATGTCACTAGAAGTTTTCTTCTGTAGAGATTATAGGGACCAAAATATGACTACTAATACATACAAGTTGGGGAATTCATTTTTCATGGGGGAATTTATCTTTTGTCCGATTTTTGATAGTCCAGGCTTGATGCTTGGAGTAGGTGCACCATCCTTGTTGCATGGTTTTCTAGGTTTTAGACACTACTTTGGGAGTTTAATGACCATGTGGGTTTTGTATTGCTCAGTAACAAGGACACTACTCCATAGGATAAAGGTGTTATTTAAATAACTCAAAGCAAGATGAGCATAGAGGTCTTTGTTCTTAGTTTCACTCTTGTGCATGCCAAGGCCCCTTTCTTCTTTGTTTTAGGGAGTGTCCCAGCTAATAAAGTGCAAGTTTTTTAATCTTGGTTAGAAACCTAAACAGAGTCTCTTTATTCATGTTTATGATGCTAGTGATCATTGAAACAAGCTTCATGTATTTTATGATATGGGTTGGCACACCCCTCAATGAGACCATAGCAAGAGTGGTTTTACGAGCCATATTAAAATATTTAGTTTCCCACCCATATAGCTTATTCTTCATTTCATCAATGATGGATTAAAAGTCTCCATTAAAAGTCTTCTTATGAAAGATAGAAAATTCAGGATATTTGCAAAAGGTAGGGATGGAGTGGTATATAGCACGTAGGAGAAAATGTCAGCAAGTAAGGTATTATAGTTTTAAAGAAAATACCTCTTGACTTTGCATAGTTGTTTTTTTGACTTGAGCTCAAGAAGAAATTATAGAGGTCTAGGAGGATTGTATGGTTGTCATCAACTTTGAATCTAGAGAAAGAGTGAGGTCATTAATAAAGAACAATTGAAAAAGTCCAGGCACATTATTAGTAGTACTAATTGCGCTCTAAGTATTTTTGCTCTCTTCTAACTCAATTTTCTTTAAAGTCTTTCCATATTGATGATAAAGAGGTAAGGAGAAATAAGGTCTCCGTGTCCTATTACACAGGAGGGTTTGAAGGTATAGGTTTGCTTACCATTAACCAGGATAGAGGTATTGTTTCTTAGAAGACATGACATGAAAATATTGATGAGCTTATTTAGGAGTTTAAACAAGTAAAAGGATTCTCTACTGAAAGATCACTTAAGTCTATCAAAAGCTTTTTAAAGGTCCATTTTCAGAATCATGTTAGGATTCTTGCCTCTCACTTTTTTTAAAAAAGAGAGATTTATTCCAAGAAAATGATGACATTATCTATAGCTCTCCTATTTAATTGAAAGTTTTCTTGATAAGGGAAAATGATTGTGTCAAGGATAGACTAACCTTTTCACAATGATCTTAGTGACCAACTAATAGGTGGAGTTACAAAAATAAATGGGTCTAAAGTTCTATGTTGAGGTGGAATTCATGCATTTAGAAATGAGGTAGATAAGCCTGATATTAGTGTACTCTAGATTGAAATCCTGTAAAGAAATCTTGTGGAAGAAGGCTTTAGTGGTAGATCCTATAGATTCCTACTAACATTGATTCAGTAGAATGTGGAGGCCATCAGGCCAGGGACTTTGAGTATGTTAAAGGATTTTAGTGGAATGGGAATCTCACTATCTCTTGAAAGTGCCTCTAGAGTGCCTCCCATATCCTCAATGATAATGTTCCTGACACTTCATGTTTTAAAAAAGAGGGATAGAGTATTATTATAAGACCCCGTAAAATGCTAAGTCTAAAATTTATCTCATTTGGCTCTACAAGCCTTAAGACTTAGAAAATTTTTACAAATGTTCAACACTTAGTCTCATTTTAGACCTCCAAACTTCAGAGATTTATTTGACGACCTTCTAGACCTTTATTTTTTGATTTTCAAGTTGAGTTGCGATGGGGCATGGTCGTAGTACATCTCAGGTCAGATTCAGAATTTTTCAGATAGCGCAGGGGCGAGTTTGGATATGCAAAACTATAGCTCAGGATGATAAGCCCACGTCACCCTGGCAAGAGCAGTGCTCTAGGCCAGGCGACTCCTGCTAAGTCTAATGCTACCCAGGTTTTTCAGCATTCTATCTCCATGTTTTAAGGGCTTTTTGGTCATTCTCCACCCATATACAAGCTCATTCACACTGGATTTGAGCTATAAAACACCAAAATATTGTGCTTTTGCTGAATTACCCTCAAGAACAACCAAGAACAAATTTAGGGTTTAATTGGGGGTTTCAAATACCAAGTTTATTTCACTACCATCTTCATGCATTATTAATCCAATATATGTGTAGTGTTCATCTATGGATCCTTTTCTTTCATAGAGCTCAAGAACCATGTTTTAAATACAATTTTGTGATCTTTTTGTGGTGATATGAGCATGTACATGTTGATGATTGTTGTTTATGTTTCAAGATGATATCTAAAGGTGTTTTCATGGAATATTCATGTTTGTTGTTGAAAACTATGAACTTTAGGTGGTGTAATATGGTTCAGGTTATGAAACACGCCTACGCCTTAAACAATGCATGCAAGGTGTTTGATAAAATGCTGGGGATGCTAAAAAAATTCATGTTTACATAGTTCTATGATATTTAAATGACAAGTCAATGTTAGCTATATACTTCAATATGAATTCCATGTTGTTGATGTTTTGCTATTATTGCGGTATGAAGAATGTATGATAATGGAGAAATAAAATATGTACACGAAATATATCCACGCATTCCCTACAATGTTTAAGATGTTTAATAACTACATGAAGTATAAAATCCCCTACTTATGATATTATGAATTGTGGACTCAAATCTTGTGATCAAGTCATGTCATATGTGTTAGTTTCCTTCTATCGAGTCCTAGGGGTACTCGTTCCCGAAAACTATAGGTGTGTGCCTAGATCCATGTCATGTTTCATGATATCAAAAATCAAGCCATAATTTAGTAAAATTCAGTCAGTCATATGACTCAGGAAAGCTCATACCCTCAGTCAGTTATAATATATCAGTAGTGTTCCGTCAGTCAATGAAATTTAGTATGTTTAATTCACGTACAATCAGCTATTCATGTTCAGTCTCTTCACATGGGAGTAGAAGTTAGCACCGAGTGAACCCAAGGATGGGAACACACACTGCCAAATGAAGGTGTGATTCTTAGTAGGTATCCTTGCATTCAAGAACTATGTAGCCAACATGTATTGAGACAACAACACTGTCAGATGAGGGTTGATGAGGTGACTTAGCACTGTCAGATGAGGGACCCACAATTCTCTTCTAGGAACACTATCATATGAGGGTTACCCACAGTTGTCTCTAGTAGTAGCGCGGTACTAATGCCTTTTTAGTCAGGGAAGAGATTGGACCCCTGCTTAGCCATAAAGGCACACATAGGGTATGTCGGTTAAACAACTACCTCCCATAATTCTCAGTAAAAGAACTCAGATAGTTCTTTAGATTTTAGTATATCAGGATTGTCAGATATAGTCAACTCAGTTACAAAATAGAACTCAGATAGTTCCATCAGATTAAGGACTGTCAGATACAGTCACACATGTTATCAGAACTATAGTATAAGTCATGTTACTTATCATTGAACCATTCATTAGCGTACCAATCTATATATCAGGTAATCATGATAAAAGTTACCATGTATGTATGTTTGTACTCTTACGTTCATATCAGTCAGTCAGTTAGCATTGTTCATACATGTAAACCCTTTGCATTTGCCTACCTCACTCATAAAGTCAGTACTCCAGTTGTAATGATGCATTTTTTCTATGGTGCTTTCTCTCATGTTATACCATAGGTTCATAGACATGAGCTCCAATCAGCAGAAGCATTCCAGCCACAGAGTTACAGTGAGTCCTCATCCATTCGAGGTTGATATTATTTTATTTCATTTATTATTTCAGCTCACTTTTGCTAGAAAGAGTTAGTTGGAGACATGTTCCTTTAACTCCTTATTCAGGCAGTATTTAGAGGCTTTCAGATTTAGTTTAGATTCGATTCAGTTTTTAGTTGTTTGGGGTATCCTTCACCCATATGGATGTTACTATTATATAGATTCTTTATTCAGTTGAACCTTATGGCATACATGTTCATGTTTTCCATATTATTACGTTATATATTGTAGTGTACAGGTATAAATATCAGTCATGGGTTAGCTTGTGGTCCTCCGGGGTCATAAGTAATGTGTAGCATTCTAATTCAGATAATTAGGGCATTATAAACTTGGTATCAGAGCCTAAGGTTCAATAGATTCCTAGGAAGTCTGAAAGCCGCATTTAGTAGAGTTCTGTACATAGGTGTGTTGCGCGCCACATTTATGTACAAGGGGCTATAAGATGTTTTAGGAACAGTTTCCCCTTATTTCAGTGTTCATGTCCTGCTATTGAGCATAATCTCAAGTTAAAATCACAGTCTAATCCATTCTTATCTTATTTTAGAATATGCCTCCAAAGAGAATAAACCAGCCAGCTACTTAGCCCGAATAGTGGTCAACTCAACCGCAGCTAGGATTTGGGACTTCACCCGAATGAACCTTCCATCTTTCCACGGGTCTATGCCTGACGAAGACCCTCAGGAGTTCATTGACATCATGGTTTTTACTTCTATTGAGAGTGTTGAGTTAGCTACATACTATTCACAAGATGTGCTCACACTTGTTACAAATAGTGGAAGTCTGAGAGGGTACATGATGTAGGTCCTATTTTGTGGGAGGAATTTGTCATGGTCTTCTTAGACAAAAATTTTCCCCAAGATCTAAGGAAGGCCAAATTTCTTGAGTTCATCAACCTAAGGTAGGGAAAAATGATGGTTAGGGAGTATTCTCTTAGATTTACTCAACTAGCCAGATATGCCCCTCATATGGTTGTAGAAAACAGGCTAAGATGAGCAAGTTTGTGTTAAGGGTGAATGATAGCGTGGTAAATGATTATAGATCTATGATGCTGAACAATGATATGACCTTATCCAGACTTATGACCTATGCCCAGAAGATAGAGGAGCAGAAGGTTAGGGCTAGGGAGAGGCAGAATAAGGAAGCGAGATCAGGCAATTTCAGTTTTGCTCAGCCTAAATCAGAGGGAAGAAACCGTCCATAGTTTCATCCCAAGTCTTCAACTCCAGTTTAGTCTTCATCCAATGCTCTAGCTCCTAAGTTTATATATAGAGCATCGGGCTCTAAATCTCAAGGCAGCGTCAACAATGCCTGAACTAATCCTCTATGTCAAACTTATGGTAAGAACTACAAGGGTATTTGCAGATCCAGTAGTGTTGTTTGCTTTAGTTGTGTTAAGCCAGGTCGCAAAATTAGGGATTGTCCTTAGTCCAGCTATTAGGGTCAGTAGAATCATTCCACGGCTCATTCCGATCGCCCGAACCAGCAGGGTGCCACTTCCAGTGCTACTAGTGGGCAATGCCCAAATAGACTCTATACTCTTTAGACACGACAGGATAAGGAAAATTATCCTGATGTCACTACTGGTACATTATAGAGTTTCTCTGTTCATATTTATGCTTTGCTAGATCCAGGTGCATCCTTGTCTTTTGTTACTCCATACATAGTAGGCGATTTCAGAATCAGTCCCAAAATTTTTGTAGAGCCCTTTTCAGTCTCTTCCTCAGTGAGTAAAACCATCACCGCCCTGCGAGTATACCGAAACTACCCACTTATGATATTTCAAAAATCCACGTTAGCGGATTTAGTCGAGTTTGAGATAACTGATTTTGATGTCATTCTCGACATGGATTGGCTTCATTACTTCTATGCCACAGACAATTGTAGAAATAGGATAGTTCAGTTTTAGTTCTTGAATGAGCCAGTCCAAGAGTTGAAGGGTAATACTTCATCTTTCAGGGGTCAGCTTGGTTCCTACCTTTGGGTAAGGAAAACATTTTCTATTGGTGTGTGTATTATCTTATGCATGTTAAAGATTCCAGTTCTAAATCTCCCAATCTTAAATCAGTTTCAGTTTTTAATAAATATTCAGATGTCTTTCCTGATGATCTTCTAGGCATTTCTTCCTAAAGAGAAATAGATTTCGGTATTGATCTTCTTCCAAATACTCATCCTATTTCTATTTTGCCATACAAAATGTCACCAGCAGAACTCATGGAACTGAAAGATCAGTTGAAGGATCTCTTAGATAAAGGATTCATCTGGCCTAGTGTGTCCTCATGGGGTGCACCATTTTTATTCGTGTGCAAGAAAGATAATTCTCTCAGGATGTGTATGGATTACCATCTGCTCAACAAAGTTACGGTCAAGAACAAGTATCCACTTCCTAGAATAGATGACTTGTTTGACCAACTTTAGGGTGCTAGTTACTTCTCTAAGATAGACCTCAGATAAGTCTATCATCAACTCAGAGTTTGAGAATGTGACATCTCGAAGACAGCTTTTCATACTCGGTATGGTCACATCAAATTTCTAGTCAAGTCCTTTGGTCTTACCAATACCCTTGTAGATTTCATGGACTTGATGAACCGTTTGTTCAAGCAGCACTTGGACATGTTCGTCATAGTCTTCATTGATGATATTCTGGTCTATTCTTGCATGAAGCGTGATCATTCAGACCATCTCAGTTTGTTCTTCCAACTCTCAGAGATCATTAGTTGTTCGCCAAGATCAGTAAGTGTGAATTTTGTGTAAGATCAGTAGAATTCCTTAGCCATGTTGTTTCGGTGATGGCATTAGAGTAGATCCTCAGAAAACTGACGTGGTAAGAAACTGGTCTCGCCCCATATCTCCATTAGATATTAGTAGGTTCTTGGGTTTGGCTAGCTATTACAGATGGTTTTATGAGGGATTTTCTTCTATTTCATCTCCCATGTCCAGATTGACTCTGAATAAGGTCAAGTTTCAGTGGTTAGATTCTTGCAAGAAGAGTTTTCAGGAATTGAAGACTTAACTCACTTTAAATCTAGTTCTATCTCTTCCAGATAGTTTAGATAATTTTGTAGTCTATTGTGATGCATCCAGAGTGGGTTTAGGTTGTGTCATCATGCAACATGGTAAGGTCATAGCCTACGCCTCCAGACTGTTAAAGCCCCATGAGAAGAATTATCCTACTCATGATCTTGAGTTAGCAAGCATAGTTTTTGCTTTAAAGATTTGGAGGCATTATCTCTACGGAGTTTATGTAGAAGTTTTCAATTGGCATAACATAGAGTTATCGCAGTGGTCCACTTGAAAAAGGATGAATGTGACTTTGGCCATCACCGTGATGCAGCCTTATCGCGTTGGACTACTATTTTTAACTAAAAGAGCCATAACTTCTCACTCGTGTATCGAATTTAGGCAAAACTTGTATCATTGGAAAGCTAATTAAATTTCCTATAATTTGGTGGGTCTTTTCTTGAAAATTCTAGGTAGAGTAAAATATATGTTCATTTGAAGTTCACCAAAGAAACCTTCTCCCAGAAAACTCAATCGATAAAGAATATTTAGACCCATCTAAAAACTGGGAATTGTTTAAGGCCTTAATATAGATAAAACTCTCTCATAAACTACCAAATAACTGTAATGTACTTATCATGATCTTGAAACATGGTTCTAACATTGGTTTTGATTCTCGGGGTATTACAGATATCCTATGATATTAGATGATCAAATCTTGATATGATAAGTATCTCCCTTGAAATCCTCTATCATTCACCAGTCCCCCTGAAGCAGGTGAATTGATATATTCCATTCCTAGCTTGCTTATTATATCTTGAAACATATTGTTTGGCTATCCCTTTTTCCCAACATCAGCTACCTGATCTTTTATAGATACAAATGGTGTATCAATGAGTTCGCTATCTAATTTCTCCTTAATGAAATATCTATCCACCATAATTTTCTTAGTGTTATCATGTTGTACCGGATTACGAGCAATAGTTTTTGCTCATTTATTTTGACAATATAGTCTCGTTGGTCCTTCCCATCTTATCTTCAAATTATCAAGGATTATATTTAACCATAACAATTCACAAACTCCCATATCCATATATTAAAATTCAAATACTGCACTTTATCCGGCTACTACATTTTTCTTTTTACTCCTTCAAGTCACTAGTTTTCCTCCTAAGAAATTGAAATATCCAAAACATGACCTTCAATCCAGTAATGAACCAGCATACTCCGCATCAATATAAGATTCTAAAACATATCTCCTCTTTTTAATAGTATTATTTTTCCTTGAATTCCTTTAAGATATTGTAGAATCTTATTCACAGCTTGAAGATGTGTTTATCTAGGATCATGCATAAATCGTCTTACAAAACTTACAACAAAGGCAATGTCCGGCCTTGTATGGGACAAGTAGATCAATTTCCCTACAAGCCTTTGATACAAGCCTTAATCTACCATAGAAATTTCTGGAGCATTGCACAATCTATGATTATATTCAATTGGTATCACCACTAGCTTACACCATAATTTTCCTATTTCTTTAAGCAAATCAAACATATTTTTTTGGGAAACAAAGGTTGCCTATTTTGAGTGTGCCACTTTGTTTCCTAGAAAATACATCAATTTCCCAAGCTCTTTAACTTAAAATTCCTTAAGTAAACACTTCTTTAGATTTTGTACCTCCTCTTAATCATCACTTGTTACTATGATGTCATCCAGATAGACTAATAATGTTGTTACTTTTCCTATTTCTGAGTGTCTTATGAACTAGGTGTGGTCTTCTTGTCTTTAGTGTTACCCTAGCTTAATCATGACCTTTATAAAACTTCCAAACAATGCATGGGGTGATTACTTTAACCCATAGAGTGCCTTCTTAAGTCTACACACTAGTTCTTTCTGGCTTGCACAACTAGGAGGCACATCCATATAGATCTCCTCATCTAAATCTCCTTGTAAAAATGCATTTTTCACATCAAATTGTTGTCGGTTCCTATTAAAAATCACAACCAATGATAATAAGATTCTTACTATATTAATTTTTTCCACTACAGGAAAAGTCTCCAAATAATCAACTCCATATGTCTTTGTATAACCCTTTGCTACCAATTTTGTTTAAAAATTTGCGATGGACCCATATAACTTATATTTCACAGTAAACACCCATCTACATCCTACCGACTTTTTCCCTTATGGTAATTCTACCATTTCCCAAGCTTTATTTTTTCCAATGCTTCCATTTCTACCTTCATAGCTTTCTCCTAGTCTTTGTTTCCTAAAGCTTTAAAAAAATTTTGGGGGATTGGAATTGTGTGGAGGTTATACATAAAAACTTTATAACTTGGGGATAGGTTTTGCTATATCACATAAAGGCTCAAAGGGTGCTGTGTCCTTATTTTCATTCCTTTTCTTAGTGTAATGGGAAGGTCAAGGACATTAGGTTAGTTAGACTCTTATTCATGATTAGTTTAATTTGGTATTTTTTATGGTTCAGCAGGTTTGGGATGGGCAGCAGGACTAGTAACTCGAGGGGATGATTGCCTTTGAGTAGTTTTATCAGTTAGCCTCTATTTGCTAGGATAAACCTGCAATGGTAGATTATTTTCTAGAATTCCATTACCTGTATCTAGGTTAGTAGACTTGGTGGGTTCATTTAAATTATGGGACTTTGGTGACCGAAGAAATGGCAACTTAGACAGGGATTTTGAACGACTAGAACTAGACAAATCAGATAGAAATAAGTGTAGAGGCACCTCTCCCTTCAATGAGTCCCCATGATTGTAAGAATGACTAAGAAATCATTCACTCTCATCAAATATAGCATTACCTGAAATAAATAATTTCTTTGATGATGATTGAGAACACTTGTAGACTTTTTTAGTAGGAGAATATTCTATGAAAAAAAATTAGGATCACATGGATTTAATTTTCCTCTATTATGAAAATGAATATGAACATACGAAACACTGCCAAAGATTCTTGGAACCAATTTATTGGAAATTTCAAAATCCGGGAAGAAATTACTACGAGTATCACAGGGGCTTTTAGAGTTCAGAATTCTTGAAGGTATTCTATTACTAAGGTGTACAACAGTTAGGATAGCTTCCCCCTAATACTATTTTGGAACCCTTTTGTGAAAGAATAATGATCTAGTAATGTCAAGTAACAAACCATTTCTTCTCTCTGCTATTCCATTTTGTTTAGGAGTATTGACATATGAATATTCATGAATAATTCCAGCTTTTAGAAGAAAATAGAGAGGTTTTGGTTAAAGTAGTTCTTGGCATTATAAGATCGAAATCTTTTAATTGGCACATCAAATTGGGTTTTGATTAGATTAGAAAAGGTAGGAAGAATTTGGCTAAGATCTTATTTTTACTTCAACAAATAGATCCATGTTAATCTTATACAATCATCAATCAATGACACAGACCATCTAGCACCAGAAATATTCGGAACAGTGGAAGGTCCCCAAATATCATTATGAATAAGAGAAAAAAAAATCTTGCATATTTTATTACTAAATAGAAAGGAAAACCATTTGTGTTTTTCAATTTCACAATCATCACAATGAAAAGATTCAACACTCAAATCTTAAAAAAAAAAAGATGGAAACATCTTTTATATTACATAGAAGGACAAATGACCTAACCAACGATGATAAAGACATACTTTATCTATATTAAATATAATTGATTCATACAAGAATGAACTAGATAAGGAATTCTTAGATGTATCTTACCTATTGTGGAAATTGAGATAATAAAGACCACCTTTCTCACTAGCATGTCCAATCATCCCCTTCGTTTCCTGTTCTTGAAATAAACAATATGAAGGCATGAAAGTTACTAGGCATATGAAATCTTTAGTGACTTTTTGGACAGAAATAAGATTATATATAGCTTTGGGACACGAAGGACATTTTTAAGTATCAAGTACTTTCCCAATGGTCTATCTCCTTGTAGTGCCCCAGGTGTACACCCTAAACACCACATGGTGCTTATGGTTACAAGTGACCACTAGCTAACCCATGAGCTGGTACCTGCTATGAGCACTAAATAAAACTAATAACAACGAAATGTGCAAAAATTAACTGAAAAATGCCATAAGGTTTTATGTTTTGACAACAATACAACTTAATCCACAAAACTAAAACATATGTGGAAATACTGAAATCTAACTAATAGGACTAACAAACTAACTGATTATATAAAGTGTTTGGAAGCCTCTAAATTGCCTGGGGAGTTGAGGACAAGCCCCCAACTAAATCTAACTGACTAACTGAAAAGAAATACTTGAAGAAACATAATAGGTCCTTGAAACATAAGGACTAACCATTGCTGCTATTTTGATAAGATTAATTGCCAAAGCGTATTCAGGAAATTATACATCTGAACCTATGATATTAAACATCATAGTGCAAGAAATAATTTTGCAGTTAGTACATTGAATGTACAAGTATATGAGATATGGTCAGGCTGAAATGCATGGGTTCATGTGCATAAGATAGTAAATAACTAAATGACATGTGGTAACTAGTAATACCCCAAAAATCCAGAGCAATATTAGCACCACACTTCAATATCATGCAAAATAAATTATAGTTCTTTGGTAGTTTTATGAGTGAGTTTGATGCATATTAAGGCCTCAAATGAATCCTAGCTTTTAGATAAATAAAAATATCCCTTACCGATTGAGTTATTGGAAAGAATGTTGTTATAGTCAACTTCAAACGAGTATAACTTTTGTATTACTAATTTTTTTTGTGATCAAACCCCACCAAATAGATAGATAATTAAATTATCTTTCCATCAATACTAAGTTTACCTTAATTCGATATAAGTGTAAAAGGTTATGCCCATTTAACTAGAGAGGTGTCTGTCTATTGAGGTACGACGACCAAGGTGACAGACCGTCAAGCCCGGGATGACCCATTAACCCAGACCTTCAAACATAAGTAGAAAGGTTGAGTTCTATACATATATGATTTTTGGAGTGACTGTCAGTCACCAGAGTAATGGTCTGTCACCCAGACTGTCAACCGAGGCCATTTAGTGATTAAATGACATTTTAAATAGGGTTTGTTGGTATTTTTCGACCCTTTTCACCCCTATTTCCATCAATTTAAACAACAAAAACTCCTCATTCACTATCAATATCAAATTAGGTTTCCTTACAAGATCATTCCACAAGAACAAGCTTTAAGCCCTTCTTTAAGAAGACTAAGAAATTGTTCTTCCCAATCCAAGAGCGTTCAAGAAAAGTTAATAATCTTCAAGATTAAAGCTTTAAGGTATGTTAGATGTTCATCCATAGATCCTTTTAACCCATGGAGTCCAATAACCCATCTTCAAGTTCAAAGTTATGATTTTTACGTGTTAATATGAATTATATCCATGAAATTTTATGAATTTTGATTATGTGTAATGTTTATAATTTATTCTGGTTGAGTTACCCCTAATACGTTCGAATAGTGATATTCACATGTTAAATCCTTAACCCATGGTATTAATATTGAAATTATATGATTATTACATGATTTAACTACTCCCATGTTTTAACTCATAACCCCTATATGTTTGATGAAATGCCTAGATAAATAGGTTTTTAACAATGACTACTTACGATATCCTCAAAGTTGTATTATGATTTATTGTTATTGATATCGAGTCCTAGGGGTTATGAATACTCAAAAACTTAGTTGTTTACTTGGTCTCAGTATCTTTAGAATAGTTTCAGATATGTTATGAGCATTATCTGTTCAGTAAGTTATCATAATTAGTTAAACGTAGATCAGTTTAGTATTCCAAGTTAGTTCAATTGGGAGTAGGATTTAGCACTGAGCGAATATAGGGATGACGTCTTCCTCGTCAGTCAGAAAGAATTATTAGTAGCAGTCCATATATTCTAGAACTATGTATCTAGCGTAGGATATTAGGAGTCACACATTATTTTAGGCTTAACATCCTCTGAGGGTTCACCAATCAGTTTAGGCTTGACATGCACGTTCTTGGGACATTAGTTTAGTGGATCCACAAAGCTACTCTTAGTACCTGTGGCATGGTGTTAACACCCTACCAACAAGGGTCACTGGTTGGACCCCAATTAGCTCATATTGGGGTATGTTAGTGAGATGATAGCTCCAACAGTCTTAGACCAATATTCAATAAAGAGTTCAGTTTTAGATTTAGTTTACAATAGCATACAATTACCAGTTATTCAATTATCAGTATGTTGGTATTTTAGTTTACAGACTATTTTAAAATCATATTATATACTTTGTCATGCACTCTTAGATTTCATGGATGTATATTAGCTTACCTCATGCTATTCATTCAGTATGTTATTATTCATGCACATGAACCTATCCATATTAGCCTAACCTTATCTAGCATACAGTACATTTAAAGTACTGATTGCATACTTTTTTCTTACACTATGATGTTTAATATCATAGGTTTGGATGTTAGGTTCCCAAACATACTTAGACATTGAAGTGCATCAATAGAAATAACAGTGGTGAGTCTACATATATGTAGGACATGGTCGTTATTTCAGTTCATTTTAGTATTTTATTTCAGTTAGACAGTTGGTGTTAGTTGGGGCCTCTCCCATCAACTCTCTTTCAACAATTTTAGAGGATTTCAAACATTTTAGATAGTAAATCAATTTTTGGTCTTTTTAGTCAGAATTTTAATAATTTCACATATGTTTCAGTTAGTCAATTTAAAACATTAAGTAATATTAAGTTATTCCACATATGTATATTTTGTTATTATTATTTAGTCCTCACAATAGGTACCAGTTCTTGGTTTAGCTAGTGGACTGTCAGGACCGTAAACACCGTGTAGCATCTAGGGTGTATTTTCAAGGCATTATAAGCTTGAAATCTAAGCCTAAGGTTTTACAGTGTCCTAGGGAATCTAAAATCCATGATTAGTAGAGTCTTGTGCATAGGTGTGAAGTGTGCCACACTTATGGACAAGAGGCTGCAAGACATTTTTAGGAAAGGTTTCCCTTTTTTCAGTATTCATGTAGTGCGAATGAGTGTGAGCTCAAATTAAATTCCATTACTAATTGAATATTCCTTCTATTTATAGTGAACATACCTCCTAGAAATAACAACAGAAGAAGAAACTAGAATCAACCCGCACCTCTGCCCATTCAGCAAGATCTTCTTAATAAGCATGTTTCACATGCCAAGTTTAGAGTTGTGTTCACTAATGTAGATCACTCTATAGAATCTTAGAACAATCCACCAACATTTTTCCCAGCCAAGGATCTAAATGAATTCAATATTCTACTATAGGATTTTGTGAAGGAATTTAAAAGCACATCTGACTTTGGCTTAGTGAACAATTTTCATGTACATGGACGAACACTTTCAAAGTGTAGAACATAAGGGACCTGATGGTATCCTTATAATCACACATACAATCCCATAATAGTCTATGAGGACTCTCTGAGAAAGCTCAATCAGTAGGAATTTGAGCTTGATTATTTTTGTTACCTAAAAAATAAGGCAGAGCTGGAATGAATTGAGGAAGATTAGAATCTGTATAAGTTTCATAGAGAACCTTTCTATAGCATGATCTGATACTTGAAAGAAGGTAAACATTTCCTAAAATATCTTGTAACCTCATGTCTATAAGTGTTGCGTGCTTCACACCCATTCACAAGATTCTACTCAATGCGAATTTCAGACTCCCCAAGACACTTTACAATCTTAGGCTCTAATACAAAGATTTAAATGCCTCAGGAGTACACCTTGGATGTCATATGATACTTATGGTAAAAAGTGAACAAAAGCTAATCTATGAGCTAGTACCTGATGTGAGCACTGAATAAAACTGATAAAAATGACATATGCTGAAATTAACTGAAAGCTGTCGTCAGGTTTTAAGCTCTAAAAACAATACAATTAAATCCATGAAACTAAAACAAATTCAAAAATACTAAAATTTGACTAATAGGACTGATAAACTAACAGACTATCTGAAGTGTCTGAAGCCTCTAAACTACCCGATGAGTTGATGGGATAAGCCCCCAACTAAATCCGACTACCAAACTAATAAGAAATACCAAAAGAAACATAATAGGTCCTCAAAACATGAGACTCACCACTTCTAGTGTTGACTAGATGATCTGCCTAAGTGGGTTCAGTAAACTACGCATCTGAACCTATGATATTAAACATCATAGCGCAAAAAATGAGTATGCAGTTAGTACTTTTAATGTATTGGTATATGAGATAAGGTTAGGCTAAATTGTATTCGTTTATATACCTGAGATAATAAATAACTGAATTACATGAGGTAACTTAATATGAGTACATGAGAAACTGAAATACTAAGAATGCAAGACCAAGCATATAATATATCCGAAATAATCGATTAAATTGAAATACTAAAACCTAATACCTGAATACTAATAAAATATATGCTATCGTTAAATAAACTGAACTAAATTCTGTACTGAGTACAGAAATTGAAACTATAGGAGGTATTATCTAATTGACATTCCCCAAATCTGAGTTGATAGGGGTCCAACCTATGACCCAGTTGGAAGGTTGATAGTACCATGTCATGGGTACTAACAATGGCTATGTCAACCCTAAACTAGTAGGAAGTTATCTTGTTAACCCTAAACTAGTAGAAAGACTCATGAGATATGTGTCAGACCTAAGCAAATAGGAAGACATCTCAAATCTATGCTGGCTACATAGTTCTATAACTAAGGGATTGCTAATAAGGTTCAAAACCTATGCAAATAGGAACGACCCCATTCCTAGGTTCGCTCAATGCTGAATGCTTCTCCTATCTAAACTGACATTAATTATGGGACAGAACTAATTTTAACTGAAGAAGGAACTGGCTCAAATTACTGAACTAATCTAAGTTTGACTGACATGATAATTGACTTAACTGATAATGGTCATACATATCTGAAACCATTCTGAAAATACTGAGACTTAAGTAAACATTTAAATTTGGGTATTCATAACTCCCAAGACTTGATAGCAATAACAATAAGACGACATGAAAACTTTTAAACCATGGAGGGGAATCCTTGTTCAACATTCTTCACTTAGGCATTTCATCAAACACATGAGGGTCATAATTTAAAGAAAGGGAATAGTCAAAAAAATGTGCTACTAACATAATTACATAACTAAAATCATGGTTTAGAGGGTCATAAGTTAAAGCAAGGGAATATTCAAAAAAATGTGCTACTAACATAATTACAAAACTAAAATCATGGTTTAAGTATGCAACATATGAAAATCACCATTCAAACTTGTCAATGGAAAATTCAAACAAAAACACATCATAAACATAATTTGAAATCAAAGTTCATAATAACTTCATGTCGATAAATCATAACTCATGTAAAAATAATAACTTTAAACATGAAAATGGATTCTTATAATCCATGGATGTAAAGTATCCATGAATGAATATCACACATACCATAATTTAAGAATTCGTTGAGGTTCTTGGTGGTTTTCCTGAATTTTGAGCTTGAATCTTCATGAGGCTAGGGTTATTTATCAAGAGAGAATGGTTTTATTTTGAGAGGATTTTGTGTAAAATATGACCAATTATGCTTTTATGACCTTCAATACCATGTTACAGACCTATTAGGTGAAGGGAAATAACACATTTTCCCTTAAAAAAATGGAATCGGAAGCTAGAAAAATAAAGGGCCGACAATAGAGCAGGTGATGAGGGCTCTGGTATCATGCATTGGAGTGGGATACTTCAGCTCCAATGTGGTTCACTACAGGGAGTGTCGCGGGCTAATTGCGCATTCTCACTTCCTCTCTCATAAAAATAGGTATAACTTTTTGCTCGGATATCGCCTTAAGGCGAAATTGTTATCATTGGAAAGCTGACTCAATTATATACAATTTAGTGTGTCTTGAGCTGCAAAATTCTATGTATATCTAAATTGATAAATGTTCAAATTAAATCCTTATAGAATTAAATACCAAACTTTGGGCTAATCAAAGACTCTTAGCTCAACTTTTTTCTAAGTGATTCTTATGAACATTTTCACCTCGAGATCACTTTACACACTACGATAAAGCTCACTTTCTATGTATATCAAAATATTTTTTGATACTAAACCATACAATTCACGTAATGTTCTTAAGAATCACCTAATTTCTCAACCCACCACAATGCCTCTATTTAGTGACTAAACTAGTCGTCACAAATTATCTATGTCATAATACAAGCTCTACCCTATTATATCTGCTTCATTATATTAGGTTGTGTTAAGTTTGCTAATTAGGCATAAATTTTTTTATTTATAACAAGGTGATGTTTCCATTTTGAGTATTGGCCTTGTGTGACACCATTTCTTTACGCTCAAATAACGCACTTGAAAAGGACCTTTAGAATCCCCAAATCAATGATTGGCCATGTTTATATGTTGTGGGAGGGGTTGGGGATATTCTAGGACCTTGAAATTGAGTATGCGTCAAAAATTAGAACCCATGGTCATGCATCACATGGCCATTGCCAACAACCACTGGAATTTCTAAGAGATTGGCATGAGTTGCTCAATTTGAGCTAGGCAAGAGATATACATAACCTACTTATGGGTTGTGAAATGGGTTGTGTATCGTACTCCTTTCCTATGCCATTGGTGTGAACCATATGGCAATGTCATAGCGACATAAAGTTCTCTATTATATATTATTTGAGGGCAAGAAGGTCTTTTCATCCTCCCAAAACATTTTTAATTATATTTAGGAGAAATTAAAGACCTTAAACACATTTTATCACTCACTAAATCCCTAAGGGTTTGAGAGATTAGGCCATAAGGGTCAATGTTTCTCAAAGTTTTCGTCAATTAAAAGCATGTGGGGCTATCCTAAATCTCATGGGCATAGATTTTATAATTTTGACGAGCTTTAAAGTTATATATATGTATGTATACGAAATATGTTTTTGGAAATTTTTTAAAGAGCATGCATAATGAACCCATTTTGATGAAAGTATGTAATTATCATGGGGTTGTTCCATAAGCTTTATTTATAATCTTTTCCATATATGATTTGAGTTCAAAATGTGATTTATAAATGTGGCTTATGAAATTCTCTGCTTCAAGATGAAATTTATGGTCTTTGTATGACATGAATTGTGAATTATTTTGAGAGCATGAATTGAAAGCCCCCTTTTGATCATGAGATTTATGAATAACCAATTTTGGGGATGGATTATGAATGTGACAATTCTTGAGTTTTAAATGCCACTTTAACCATTATGCAATATTGTTTACACATTTTCAAAAGTGATATTGCTTATATTAAAGGATCTTGTGTCTTAATTTAAAGAAATGCATGTATTGAATAAATGAAATGGCCAGCACATATTAAAGTATTTTAAAGAGAATATGTTTTTATTAGTTTGACATGTGTTTCAAAACAAGAACTCTCTCAAGTGATGTATAAATCTTTTGGTGGTCATTTACATGTTTCGAATGAGAAGGGTTGTAGATTTGATATAATATGAATGACTTGCAACTCTGGGTATGGATATATCCTGTTTTGATATACCCTTAAAAGAATGATAAAGATTATTTATAAGATTGAATTATGATTTTAAGAGTCTAAAATTGGGCTTACAAATAGTTAGATGGTTACCCGAAGAATACATTTAAGTGAATGGGATTATTGCTGACAATCATGTTTTACTAATGAGAGATTTATGATGTGTTATCCTACATGGGAGGATAATTGGGACATCTCACATGGGGGATTCCCATGGTATACTCACATGGCGGGTATACCAGTTTATGAAAACTCTAATCCTTGTAGCAAACTTAGATTGGCAGCTTGGCCACTGAGTTAAGGGTTGCCTCCATATAGCTCGTGGGATTGTTGAAATATAAGGTGTACAATATATCTTAGAATTAAAGCAATGACTTAAGTCATGATTACATGAAAATGTTTTGAAGGTCATCAAATTATGCCTATGTGTTTTCATTTACCTTATGCTAAAGTGTTTTATGAAATGCTCTCACTTATGCTGTATAAAATTTATTTTATTTTTGGATTATTCTATGTACCAGTACTTTTGAGTATTGACCCACTATAGTTCAGGTTTTGAGGCCTTGTTCCGTGGTCCTACAAACTAGTTTCAACTTAATCCGATATTGGAGTAGAAAGTTATTCTAATTTTACTTTGAAGTATTTATCTGTAAACTAAATGACGACTTCGCTAATAAGCAATCACTTAGGTGATGACTAAGCTGACGAGCCATCAACTAAGTGATGGGCTGTTAACCTTAGTTGTCAACTAAAGATTTCTTAAATTTTATTTGATTTCCTTAGGGGTATTTTGGTATTTTGCTAACCTCAAACCCTACCCTTATGACTTCAATCATGCATTAAACCCTATTAAATGATAAAATATCAGTTTTTCATCGCTCATAATCCTCTCCACTCTCAAGAACAAATAAAATAGAGTTTTTTCTCAAGATCATCTCCCAAGAACAAGATTCAAGCCCTTCTTCAAGAAAACCGAAAAATTATAATTCACAATCCAAGAACATTCACAAAAAGTCAATATCTTTCAAGATTAAATCTCTAAGGTATGTTAGATGTTCATCCATGGGCCCTTTTCACCCATGGAGTCCAATAACCTAATTTCAAGTGTAAAAGTATGATCTTTACATATTTTTATGAATTATGTCCATGAACTTTCATGAATATCGAATTTTATATCATGTTTACACAAAATTGATGTTGTTATTAAACTCTACAGGTTTTAATTCTATTGTTCACAGATTTAAGGCTTAATTGATGATTTGGTATCAAAATCATGCAACTTTTTCATGTTTAAAACTATTCACATACTTAATCCATGCATTGCAAGTGTTTAATGAAATGCCTCAAAGAATGATTTTTAAATATTGACTATATGCCATATTGTCAATGTTTTAGTATGATCTTACTATTATTGGTATTGAATCCTGGTGTTTGAATATCCAAAATTCAGCTTTTTACTTATTTTTCAGTACCCATAGAATTATTTCAAAATATACCCTAAGCATTATTAGTTCCGCCAGTCATCTTAATCAATTAAACTTAGAACAGTTCAGAATTTAGTGTCTTTCAGTTAGGAGTAGGATTTAGAACCGAGCGAATACAGGGATGGCGGCTTCCTCATCAGTTAAGAAGAGTTGTTAGTAGCAGCCCATGTGTTCAATAACTACATAGATTGTGTAGGATGAGAAGTTACCAGTCAGTTTAAGCTTCACTACCTCCCAAGTGTTATCCATAAGATTAGTCTTGACTCGGCCTAGGTGTCACCCATCAGTATAGGGTTGACATCCTAGTTTTTTAATAGCTTAGTGGATACACAAAGCCATTCTTAGTACCTGTGGCATGGTACTAACACCCTTTCAACTGGGGTTATAGGTTCAACCCCAACTAGTTTAGAGTGAGGCATGTCAGTTAGATGATACCTCCTAAAGTCTTAGTTTAGTATTAAGTATTCTTCTGTTCATGTTTGCATTGACCACAGTATACAACTATTAGTTACGCAATTATCAAATTTTTGTACTTCAGTTTACAGACTATTTTTAGAATCAAGTTCTATGCTTGGTCATGCATTGTTAGATTTTACATTATTCACGTATTTTTCTTAGTTATTCAGTTATCTCATGATATTCTATCAGTGTTGACTTCGTACACATAGCCTATGCATGTAAGCCTTACCTCATTTAGCTTACCAGTACATTCAAAGTACGGACCACACACTTGTTCCTTCTACTATGATATCTCATATCATAGTTTCAGACGCTCTAGTTCCCAACCGCACTTAGGCATTTCAGCATATCAGTAGTAGCCGTGGTGAGTCCTTAGATTTTGAGGACCAATTATGTTTATATCCATGCTTTTCGCTTCATAGTTAGTTTGATTTTTTGGGGGAATGTCCCATAAACTCTTATTTAATCAGTTTAAAGGCTTTTAGAAAATTTAAAAACTTACTTAGTTTTCCATTATTTTTATCAGCTTTTAGACAGTTGTTTTTCAATAGTTTTTTTTCAGATTTATGACTCAAAAATGTTTTAATATTTAAAATATCATGGATTATTCAGATATTCTTCATATGTTTATTTTGTTATTATTATTTAGTGCTTGCACACGTACAAACTCATTGGTTAGCTTGTGGTCAATTGTGACCATAAGTACCGTTTAGCATCCAGGGTGTACTTTCGGGGCATTAGAAACTTAGTATTAGTGCCTAAGTTTTAAAAGTGTCCTAGGGAGTCTAAAAGCCGCATTTTTTAGAGTCTTGTGCATGTGTGTGAGACGTGCCTCGTTTATGGACAAGAGGCTACAAGATAATTTAGGAAAAGTTTCCCTTCTTTCGTACCTCGTATCGTGCTATTGAAAGGTTATCTAAAAAAGATATAGAGACTCTCGTTGTTTCTCAATTCATGCCAGACATTCATTTTTTCTCAAGGTAATAGAAACAATGAAGCTGAAATCCCCAAAGATAGGGCTATTTTAGATAATCCAAAAAGACAGTTATGGGATTATATGTGATATTATAAGGATTTCATCAGTTCCGTCATGTTCTACACTTTGAAAGTGTTCATCCATGTATATGAAAAAAGTGCACTAAGCTAAAGTCAGATGTTTGTTTAGATTCCTTTTCAGAATCCTTTGATAGCATATGATCTAGAATTAGAATCATGAAGCAAAGAGTTTAACAATAGTAGTAGATTTGGGATACTGTTATCCAAATGCTATTTAAATAAATTTCATGTGGGTAGTTGTATGAAAGGTGAATAAGTAGGCTTAGAG
This sequence comes from Capsicum annuum, assembly GCF_002878395.1. Lineage (NCBI taxonomy): Eukaryota > Viridiplantae > Streptophyta > Magnoliopsida > Solanales > Solanaceae > Capsicum > Capsicum annuum. Next base: position 233,871,741 of record NC_061111.1, on the reverse strand, counting down.
CAGTGTATACAAAAATTTAGGTTTGTTAATTCAAACATATAGTGTGGATGTAATATTGATAGGTTATGATGAAAGTAGTATGGTTATTAAAAGTTGAGAAAATACATATTAAGTGATAGTATCTAAGTTTGAATCTTGGAAAATAGGAGCTAATAGAAAGTAGAGTTGAAGATTTAGATAGTATGAACTCATGGTATTGTGATACTCTTTGAAATTCTACGTTAGTCAGTCTTTCAGTTATTGTATGATGATTGTTGAGGATATAGAAAGCTAGGAATTATGTATCAGAAGGAAGTACTAGCAACAGGTTTTACGTTATTGAGCATAGTCATTCAAGGAGTGTTTTCCAATTATGTGTATTATTATACCCCAGATTCTAGAGTAAAGTGGTAGCTGTTAAGTTTAGAGGTCTTGATTAAGTAGTTCCCATACTTAGAATGATGGATTTAAGCTAAGGGGGAGATGATCGAAGAAGTAACCATGTCGGGCTCTTAGATTCTACTAGTGATGCCAGTATGTGTAGAAAAGTAGTAAGAGAGGATGATTTACAACCCATTCCTATCTTAGTGCAAGGTTTCTCAGTCATCACGTTATCTACTTATGTCTAACATATCAACCTTATGATCATAGCTAATATTCGTTCACTTTATAGAAAAAATCATGTATGCTTCTAGTTCCTAGTAAGAGGAGTTCCAGTTCACCAAGCAGTTCGAATCATATTTCATTAATTTATGAAATCCAAACTTAGGTCATGCAGCTCATGACTCTTGTATTAATTCTTTACCATATGTTCATTTCTAGTACTTATGCTACACTCCTAATTATTAGTAAAATTTAGATTATGTCATGTATATCCTAAGTTTAGGTCTCCTGATTATTCCATGATGTTGATATTCAATTCCTCAAGCCTCTTTTATGTGTCAAGTTTTGTATAGTGTTCATTCATGCTTCATGTCCTCATGTTTTAGCCTTTTAGTGACCTTTCTATATGAAATGATGTAGTGATGAGCAATTTCTTAGATGGGAGAGAGTAAATTTTTAATGTTATGGAAAGATTATTGCATTCTTGTTTTACTCGAGGATGTAGTTATGAAGATACGCTTGAATGTCATGTTAGTGTATATGTAGATAAATGCATTACATATTAGTGAATGGCTAGTAAGAGGTTGTATTTAGATGTTGGTTGTGAAATTAGAATTATTCTTGATATGAGATGTTGTGAAAATGTAGGGTGTGTTTAATTCATGATTCAGACTAGTACTAAAGTGTTATATGTGTATTTCATAGATTCAAGTGGGCTTGTACATATTGGGTGAATTTATTCAAGCTCAGACTTCAGTAAGTAGAGTTATCAGTGTCCATGTGAATATTTTCATTTGTCTCAGTGAAGTGTAGTATTAAGGTGGATGGTATAGTTTAGAGAGTATTCGAAGAGTATGTCTAAGCATAAGTCCTAGTAGCTTTATCCTAGCTGATGTTTTGTGGCCAGTATTCCATATTACAAAATTTTAGCCTTGATGTGATTTCTTATCCGGATGTCTTATTGAGACCAAGCCCAAGATTCTTTGCTCTCATTAGAACTTTATAGAAAGAGTTTCGAAGAAATACTCCAGTTAAGTATAAGTGTTCAGTACGAGTTAGTCTGTATAGCCAGTAATTCAGATTAGCAGTTAGATAGAAAAGTTCCTATGGTTTTTTCGTCTTCAGATATAGTCTTATTATCTGAAGTTTCATGCATATATCCCTTCCAAGCGATAGTTTTTTCACATCTATATGGATTGGGAATCAAGTTCATTTGACGAATCATGCATCGTCTTTAGATTCTACATATTCAGTCACAATTCAGTTCATAAGTATCCTGTGCATCATCTCAATTTTTCCTTAATATTCCAGCCAAGTCAGTATCATTCGAGGGATGAACTACCCCAAGGTAGAGATTTTGAGATACCCCAATGTTTTCATTTCCTTAATATCTCATCATTTCTTCTTTAAACTAGATCAAATAGGAGGTAATAGTTATTTATTAGTTGACTCTCTCATTTCTATCTTTGCCTTATAAACATTATCATTTTAGTGCATGTATTCACTAGGCCAGTTCAGTTCAGGTATCATGTCCAAACTTAGTTATGCACTCATGTCCATACTTATGTATGTTCATTATATTCTCTTAGTTACCTTAGTACAGTACTCTCAGTCTAACCAGCCTCATTCGTGGACCAATGTCCCCAAGGGGAAGATAATGTAACACCCCACATTTTTAGGGTAGAATTTAAATCGTTGTTCCTATGAGTACAAACTTAAACATAATTATTCTATGTATATACAAGTGTTATTATCAATTATATTATGTTGGAACATCATTCTATATTTATCGAGGTTATTATATCCTCTTAACTCAAAGACGAGTTGAGGACTTTTCGGTCAATAGAATTTTGTCAAATGCTCTAGTAAGGGTCAACTTTAAATGAGTGTATCTATTAGCATATATCGATTCAAGTCTAATAATCAATACTAAAATAAATATCTTTGATTCCTCTTTCCAATTCAACTAGCTTCACCTTAATTCGATATTGGAGTAGAAAATTATACTCGTTTTACTTTGACGTATCTATATGTTAACCACGTGATTACTACACTGATAAGACGTCACTTAGGTGGCGACTAAGCTGATAAGATGTCAACTAAGTGATGACCCATCAGCTCTCGTCATCATCCTAGGATAGTAGAGGGTAAATTCCAGCATAAAAGTGATGACTTAGGTGACGAACTGTCACCTAAGTGACGGGCCGTCAACCTTGGTCGTGAACTAAAGATTTCTGCAATTTTCTTTGATTTCTTTAGAGGTATTTTTGTTTTTTCCTCACCTCAAACCTAACCCCATGACTTAAATCACCCATTAAACCCTATTAAGTGATAAAATTTCAATTTCTCATCAATTATAATCCTCTCCACTCTCAAGGACAAGAAAATTAGGGTTTCATCTTAAGATCATCTCCCAAGAACAAGATTCAAGCCCTTCTTTAATAAAACTAAGAAATTATAATTCTCCATCCAAGAACGTTCAAGAAAAGTCAATTCTATTCCAAGATTAAAGCTCTTTAAGGTATGTTAGATGTTCATCCATGGGCCCTTTTCAAGCATGGAGTCCAAGAACTCAATTTCAAGTTTAAAAGTATGATCTTTACATATTTTTATAAATTACGTCCATGAACTGTCATGAATTTTGAATTTTATATCATGTTTATACGAAATTGTTGTTATTATTAAACCCTTCATGTTTTAATGGTGTTGTTCATTGATTTAAGCCTTAATTGGTGATTTAGTATCAAAATCATGCTACTTCTACATGTTTAAAACTATTCCTATGCTTAAGCCAGGCATTGCAAATAGTTGATGAAATTCCTCAAAGAATGAGTTTTAAATATTGACTACAAGACATGCCCTCAATGTGTTAGTACGATCTTGCTATTATTGCTATCGAGCCCTGGGGATTTGAATACCCAAAATTCAGCTGTTTTACTTTATTCTCAGTAACCACAGAATGATTTTAGAATATACCATGAGCATTATCAGTTTCATCAGTCATCATAATCAGTTAAACTTAAATCAGTTCAAAATTCAGTGTCCTTTAGTTGGGAGTAGGATTTAGAACCAAGAGAATACAGGGATGGCAGATTCATTGTTAGTTAGGAAGAGTCTTTAGTAGAAGCCCCTATGTTTCAGAACTACGCAGCCAGCATAGGATGAGGAGTCACCCATTATTTTAAGATTGACCACCTCCAGGGGTCACTTGTCAATTTAGGATTGACTGCGCCTAGATGCCACCCGTTAGTATAGGCTTGACATCATGTTTTTCCAGTAGTTTAGTGGATCAAAATAGCCATTTTTAGTACCCATGGCTTGGTACCAACACCCTTAAAACTACGGTTATAGTTTGAACCCCAAGTAGTTCAGACCGGGGCATGTTAATTAGATGATATCTCCCACAGTCTTAGTTCAGTATTTAGTATACTTCATTTCAAGTTTGTATTGAGTATAGCATAAAACTATAAGTTATGCAGTTATCAAATTTCAATACCTTAGTTTACAGACTATTTTAAGAATTATATTTTATGCTTGGTCATGCATTCTCAAATATTACAACATTCACACATTCATGTTAATTATTCAATTATCTAATGATATTCAGTCAATCTTTACTTTGTGTACATAACCCATGTATATCAGCCTAACATCATATAGCATGCTAGTACATTCAAAGTACTGATTGTATACTTGTTTCTTGCACCATGATATCACATATCATAGGTTCAGATACTCAAGTTCTCGACTGCTCATAGACATTCCAGTACATCTATAATAGCCATGGTGCGTCCTCTTATTTTGAGGTCCAATTATGTTTATTTCTATGCTTTCAGTTGAATAGTTAGTTGAAGTGAGTTGGGGCCTGTCCCATCCACTATTATTCAATCAGTTTTAGAGGATTTCAAACACTTTAAATAGTCGTTAGTTTGCCATAATTTTTATCAGCCTTAAGACAGTTATTTTTTGATAGTTATTTTCAGATTTATAACTCAGAAATTTTTTAATATTTAAAACCTTATGGCATATTCAGATATTCTACATATTTTTATTTTGTTATTATTATTCAGTGCTCACACAGGTACCAGCTCATGTGTTAGTTTATGGTCACTTATGACCAAAAGCACAGTTTAACATCTAGGGTGTACTCCCAGGGTGTTACAGGTTTCCCATTTTTTTGAAACGTTATAAAGTTTTAAGTTTGATTTTTTGACTACCATGTTTTTCGTTTATCTTTAACACATTTATAACACATGAGTTATGCTTATAATTACATGCGAAGGGGTCTCTTGAGCCTTTATAGGTTTAGATGCCCATCACGACAAGTGTAACATCCCATAAGTTTCTGTGAGGTTAGAACCCCAAAGCGAAGTCAAGAAGAGCATAAGACTTGGAAACTTTTCTAAGTGTTCCAACACTTAGTTTATTTTTGAGCCCTTAATCTTCATCGATATAGCCGGTGAGGATTCATGATGGCCCCGCATCACGAGGGCCAATCAACCAGACTGGTGGTCACGTCGTGATAGTTAATGTGAAGGCCAGCTAACATAATTAGGGTCGTGTCGCGATGCCTAGTTGACCCAAGTAGCGGTTGTGGTGTGAAGGCAGCTAGTGCAACACTATTTTATTCGGTTTTTCAAGGGCAAAAGGGTCATTTCCCCATCTCAATCCGCCCAAAACGTAGGATTAAAGACTTTTAGAAGCACAATATTCTATTATCAGCAAATCCCCTCAAGAAACTCTATTAGGTTTCCTATCTAAAAACAAATATATCTTAAGATTCAACCGTGGGTTTTCGATAATTTTTGGAGATTCGGATTCCCGGTCCTGCGGGCTACAAGACGCATTCATTGTTTTCATGAATAGAATTTTGGAGTCAAAATTTCATCCAAAGATCAAGGTTGAAGGTATGTGGTGTTTTTTTTCAACAACAACACTATTTCATTATTGTGCCCAAAGACATAAATTTTATTAAAGAATTTTATACTTTTGAGATGAATTCATTTTATTTTGATATACTCCATATTTATGAGATGATGAAAAATGTACATACTTTGAGTTGTATGATTTTTCAATCTAATGATGTTTTGAGTTAAGAATTCATGTTGTGAATGTCGTATTCCTATTTTGATATCATGTTTTCAAGAATGTCCAAGGTTTTGCCTGGAGTTGAGCTTATATGAGAAACTATGAGTCTTTGAGATTTAAATATGGACACCTTTTGAAGTGTTACAAGAATTGTGCTCATATCTCTTTGTTGTTAAGATTTTAAAAGCTTGGATGTAAGTTTATCATGATTTCTAAGGAAAAGAATTGAGCTTTGACATTAAGCAATGAAAGAAATCCATATTTTTTGATTTATTTATGATGAAGGGGTAGCATTTTGGCTCCCAATGCAAGGTATTGAATTTATTAGAGATGTGAGCATGAGGCTGATTGAAATTTTTGAACTAAGTCTAGGAGTAGTATTTAGCACCAAGAGGGAAGTTTGGTACTTCCCTAGAACTACATTTCCCCATAGGATGTGTACCTGAAGTTGATATAGTGATCACTAGTGAATCATATGTCTAAAGTCCTACTCTGATGGCAAGGATAGGACAACTCTCCCTAACGTGGGTTGGACATTGGACTCCATGTACACATGGTTTATGTCGGTTATAAGAAACTCCCATAGTGTGTGTCTACTCTAACTAATTGTGTATGGTTTGAAACTAAGATTTTATGAGAAAGTTTCTTGTTTCTGAAAGATTGAAATTTTATGTTCTAATGAGAGTTTTCTTGAGACTGGAATACTTTACAAGTTGATACTGTGAATAAAGTGAATTGATATTTTATGTAATAACTCATGTTTTTTACTTTACATGTATTTTTCATCCATGATTTTGATGGTTTAAATCAAGCTAAGTGTGTCATTTATATCAACATGCATGTATTTTACAAAATTGTGATGTTTGAATATTGAAATTTGCATACACCCCATATACTCGGTACATTTCCATGCTACTGACCGACATATTCGTATTTGGGCTACATTATCTCATAATGTAGGTTCAGGTGCTCAATCTCAGATTCAACGGTGTTATCCGAGCATGTTTTTCTAGATCTTCTGCAATGGTGACTCCTTATGATTCAAGGACGTGTTGTTTAGACATCTTGTTTCATTATGAGTTGTTACTTCTGTTCCTTTGAGTATGGTTTTGTTGGGGAATGTGCCAATGGGTCTCTGGTTTATTTGAGTAGTAGAGGCTTCTCATACTAGTTCACCAGTTTGTTAGTTTATAGAAATTGTAATATTTTTTTTGTTTCGATGAATTATATTTCCTTCATTTTCTCATAACTTTGATATGATAAGTATCTTGGATAATTTTGCATATTTTAAATAAGTGTAAACTGTGATAGTAGGCTCAAATGGTTAGCTTGGAGCTACTTGTAGCCTTAAACACCGTGTGACATCTCGGGACCCGTGTTTGGGGTATTACAAACTTGCTATCAGAGCCTAAGGTTTAAGGAGTCTTAGAGAGTCTGGCAAGCTACATTAAGTAGAGTTTTGATCATCGAGGAGTAGCACGCCACATCTATGAGCAAGAGTCTACAATATGCTTTAGGAAAATGTCATTTCTTTCTTTGAAGTCCATCGTCCTTAAACCTATCCCTCTAAGCTATTAATTTGTGCTCTTTTGTTTGATAAACTCATAGAAACAACGATGATCAGAAACCTCAACCTGCTGATCCCCTTAATGCAAATATGTCCCACGCTGAGTTTTGGGCAGCCTTTCAAGTGCAGGCCCAAGTTGTCATTGCCAATGCCCAGGAAAATTAGGCCCCAGTTCCACCTTAGTAGGGAGGTGATTTAGCTGCTTCTAGAGTTCATGATTTCATGCAGATAATCCACCGGAGTTCTATGGGTCTAAGGCAGGTGAAGACCCACAGTTATTTCTTAAGGAAATGAGGAAGATTATGCAGGTGATGCACGTATCTGAGAAAGAAATTGCTGAAATGGAATCCTACAGGTTTAAAGACACTGTTCATGACTGGTTTGTTGCGTAGAAGAAGTAGAGAGAGAAGGTTGTTGCCCCTATGTCTTGGTAGGTATTCTAGGATACGTTCCTGAATAAGTTCTTGCCATTAGAGATGAGATAAGAGAGACTAGAGGAGTTCATAAAATTGAAGGAAGGTTCAATGACTATTAAGGAGTACTTCTTGAAGTTCAACCAATTGGCCAAATATCCTCCTAACTTAATTGCTGATGCCTTCTCTAGAATGAGCAAGTTCGTGAAAGGTGTTTCGGGTTCGGTGTTGAAGGAGTGCAGGGCTGCTATGCTAAATAGGCATATGGACCTTTCTAGGTTGATGCTTTATGCCAAGTAAATTGAAGTAGACAATCTCAAAGAGAGAGATAGAGTAAGGGGAAATAAAAGGGCTAGGTCTAAGCAGCACGATCATGGTTAGACTAGGTCTCAGGGATGGAATCGCCCTTAGTTTTAGGGTCGTTCATCTATGCCAGCACCGTTGTCAGCTAGCGCTCCTGCACCTGCAGGTAGGCAGGAGCAAGGAAATAATCCATCTATGTCTAGGTCTCAGTATAGTGCTAGTAGCAGGCCTAATTATCCTCTGTGTACTATGTTTGGTAGGAACCATTCGGGTGAGTGTTGGGGTAAGAAGAGATGCAGGGGAAATGTGATGTTTACACCAAGACTCAGACTACTGGTGCACCAATTTTGGTAACTCGTCCAGCCCCTACATAGGGCATTTCTTCTAGCACAGCTGGCGGTAAGCGCTAGAACTGGCTCTATGCTCTGCCATCCCACCAGGATTAGGAGAACTCTCTTGACATCGTTACTGGTATGCTCCGTGTATTTTAATTTGATGTTTATGCATTGTTGGACCCTGGGTCCATTTTTTTGTAAGTGACACCTCTAATTTCTGTGAAATTTGAAGTGAGACCCGAAAATATTCCCGAGCCTATCCTAGTTTCTACCCTAGTGGGTAATTCTATTGTTACCTAGAAACTGTATAAAAAGTGTCCTGTTATAGTCCTTCATAATGTCATGTTTACTGATTTAATAGAGTTAGACATAGTGTATTTTGATGTTTTCCTGGGTATGGATTGGCTTCACTCTTGCTATATATCTATAGACTTTCGTAACCATATGGTCAAATTTCAACTTCCTAGTAAGCCAGTTTTAGAATGGTCCAGAAATTCTGTATCCCCTAAGAGTCATTTTATCTCATATCTCAAAGCCAAAAAGCTTATTTCCAAAGGTTTCATATATCATTTTGTTAGAGTTAAAGACACTAATTCTGAGACTCCAATTCTCCAGTCAGTAACATTGTTATTGAGAGTGTTTTCTGAAGATCTTCTAGGGATATATCCCGTTAGAGAGATAGAGTTTGGGATTGATCTACTTCCTGACACCTAACCCATTTCTATTCCCTTATATCGTTGGCACCTGCGGAACTTAAGGAGTTGAAAGAGTAACTCAAAGATTTGTTAGACAAATGTTTCATAAGGCCTAGTGTCTTTCCTTGGGGTGTACCTATTTTATTCATGCGTAAGAAAGATGGTACTTAGCAGATTTGTATTGACTATCGTCAGCTTAACAAAGTAAATATCAAAAAGAAGTATCCCCTTCAGAGAATAGATAATTCCTTTGATCAGTTGCAAGGTGTGAGTTATTTTTCCAAGGTAGATCTTAGATCCGGCTATCAACAAGTTAAAGTAAGGGAGTATGATGTCCCAAAAATAGCCTTTCGAACCCACTATGGTCATTTTTAGTTTCTTGTCATGTCTTTTGAGCTAACCAATGCCCCAACAACTTTCATGGACATCATGAATCGAGTGTTTAGGTCATATCTGTATATGTTCGTTATTATGTTTATTAACGCTATTCTTGTGTACTCCCGCAATCAAAATGACCTTGCAGAACATCTCTAAATCATCTTGCAAACTCTTAGAAATCATTAATTGTTCGCCAAGTTCAGGAAGTGTGAATTTTTGCTAAGTTCAATTGCATTTCTGGGTCATGTTATTTCTTGTGAAGGTATTAGAGTGGGCCCTCAAAAGATAGAGGCTGTAAGAAATTAGCCTAAAAATATCTCTCCGTCTGATATTAGGAGTTTTTTGGGTTTAGCTAGCTATTACTGCCATTTCGTTAAAGTGTTCTCTTCTATAACATTTCCCATGACTTGGTTGACCAAAAAGAAGGTAAAGTTTCTCTTGTCAGATTCCTAAGAGAAGAGTTTTCAAGAGTTGAAGACTCAACTCACTTCCACCCCTGTGTTGAATTTGCCTGATGGTGTAGATGGTTTTGTGGTATATTGTGATGCTTCAAGAGTTGGTTTAGGCTGTGTATTGATGAAAAGGGGGAAATTTATATCCTATGCTTCTAGGTAGTCGAAACCTCATAAGAAGAATTACCCAATACATGACTTAGAGTTGGCTGCTCTAGTGTTTGCTTTGAAAATCTGGAGACATTATTTGTACAGAATATATGTAGATATTTTTACTAATCATGAAAGCCTGTAGTATGTGTTTACCCAGAAAGAGTTGAACTTTTAGGCAAAGAAGGTGGTTAGAATTGTTAAAAGAATATGACATGAGCATGTTGTATCATTCGGGGAAGGCCAATGTAGTGGTAGATGCCCTTAGCAGGATGTCCATGGTAGTGTTTCGTATATTAAGGAAGGTAAGAAAGAGTTGGCACATGATGTGTACCATTTGGCTAGGCTGGGGGTTAGGCTACTTGATTCTTCTGAGGAAAGTATATTAGTTCAGAGTAGTTTTGAGTCATCCTTAGTTTCAAAAGTAAATGAGAAGCAGGACTTAGATTCTAGCTTGGTCAAACTGAAAGAGTCAATCAAGGACTAAAGGGTAGAGGTTTTCTCCCAAGGGCAGATGGTCTATTAAGACTGTAGGGTAGGTTGTGCGATCCAAATGTTGATGATCTAAGGTAGAGAATCATGGCTAAAGCGCATGGTGCGGAATATTCTATTCATCTCAGTGCTACCAAGATTTACCGCGACTTGTGGGAAATCTATTGGTGGTTTACTATGAAGAAACATATAGCTAAGTTTATGGTGATGTGTGTAACATGTCAGCAGGTTAAAGTTGAGCACCAAAGACAAGGTGGTGTGATGCAAAAAATTTAGTATTTCGACTTGGAAGTGGGAAGGGATTAATATAGATTTCGTGACTGGTTTACCTCTTTCTCGATGCCATCATGATTCTATTCGGCTTATTGTTGATAGGCTGACTAAGTCAGCGCATTTCTTTCCCATGCATATGTCCTATTCAATTGAGGACAATGTTAGACTGTATATTCAAGAGTTAGTCAGTTGCATGGAGTTCCCTTGTCTATCATTTTAGATAGGAGCACTATGTTCAATTCTCATTTTTGAAAGGCATTTCAGAAGGGTCTGGGCACCTAAGTTCATTTAAGTTCGGCGTTTCACCCGCAGACGATTGGTTAGGTAGAGAGGACCATCCAGACTTTAGAGGATATGTTGAGAGCGTGTGGTCTCGATTTCAGAGGTAGTTGGGATGAAAATTTTCCACTGATTGAGTTTGCGTATAACAACAGTTATTATGTTACCATCTAGATAGCACCGTTTGAGAATTTGTATGGTAGAAGGTGTAGATCACCTATAGGCTAGTTCGAGGTGTGTGAGGCTACTTTAGCTGGACCTAACACAGTATTTGAGGCAATTAAAAAGGTAAAGTTGATTAGGGAGAGGTTAAAGATAGCTCTGAGTTGCCAAAAGTCATATGTAGGTATAAGGTGTAGAGACCTGGAGTTTAAAGTGGATGATCTGGTGTACCTAAAAATTTCACCCATGAAAAGGGTGAACAGGTTTGGGAAGAAGGGGAAGCTTAGTCCCCACTATGTCGGTCCTTATAGGATCCTCAATCGCATAGGGAGAGTAGCTTATGAAGTTAAGTGACCTGTAGAGTTGTCAACTGTTTATCCTATCTTTCATGTTTCTATGTTTAGGAAACACGTTAGTGTTTATGTTGTTGTAGATCCTTCAGAAAGCCCTGATGTTCAAGACATTTTTTTTGTTTGATGAGGTTCCTATTGAGAGTTTAGATCACCAAGTCCTGAGACTAAGGAACAAAGAAGTTCCCTTGGTAAAGGTGTTTTGACGAAACCAATCTGTTGAGGGCACTACTTGGGAAGCTGAGGATGATATGTGAACCAAGTACCCGCACCTCTTCTCTGCAATCCCAATCAAGCCAAAGGTATCATTCTCTCTTAATTCAGCTCAAATTTTAATCATGTTGTAGCTATATAGTTATTCCTCTTAAGAGTTAAGCATTATTTGAAACATTCGAAAGCTTAGCCTAAAGTAAGGCAATGCTAGCCAAATGTTTTGATATGGATCCTCTTTTTCTGTATGATTTTGATTCATCTAATGACATTCGACGATGAATGTTCCCAAGGGTATGCTGTGATGTTAGAACCCCGAAGCAAAGTCAAGAAGAGCTTAAGACTTAGAAATTTTTCTAAGTGTTTCAACACTTAGTTTATTTTTGAGCCCTCAATCTTTGTAGATTTGTTTTGCGCCCTTATCGACCTTCATTACGTAGAATTTTTGCTGCACTGCGATGGGGAAAGTCTATGGGATATCTCAAGTGAGTTTCATAATTTTATGACTAGGATAACGACTAGTTTTGACAAGCAAACCAGTGAGGAGTCGTGATGGCCCCGCATCATGAGGGCCAGTCAACCTGACTAGGGGATGCACCACGATAGGTAATGTGAAGGCCATCTGACTTGATTAGGGTCACGTCGCGATGCCCAGTTTACCCAAGTAGGGGTCACAGTGGGAACGGAGCTCGTACAGCACTATTTTATTCGGTTTTTCACGAGCAAAAGGGTTATTTCCCCATATCAATCTACCCAAAAGATGGGGTTAAAGACTTTCAGAAGTACAATATGTTGTTATCAGAAAATCTCCTAAAGAAACTCCATTAGGGTTCCTATCTAAAAACCAATATATCTTAAGATTCAACTGTGGGTTTTCGATAATTTTTAGAGATTCAGATTCCCCATCCCGCGGGCTACTAGAAGCACTCATTGTTTTTGTGAATAGAGTTCCAAAGTAAAAGGTTCATGCCAAGCTCAAGGTTTAAGGTATGTGGGGTTTTTTTTCTACAAGAGCACTCTTCCGTTCTTGTGCCCAAAGACATAAATTTTCTTAAAGAATTTTATACTTTCTAGATGAATTCATGTTATTTTGATATACTCCATTTTTATGAGATGATGAAAAATGTATATTCTTTGAGTTGAATGATTTTTCTATCTATTGATATTTTGAGTTAAGAATTCATGTTGTGAATATTGTATTCCTATGTTGATATTATGTTTTCAGGAATTTCCAAGGTTTTGCCTTGAATCGAGCATGTTTGCGAAACTATAAGTCTTTGAGATTTAAATATGGACACCTTTTAAAGTGTTACAAAAATTGTGCTCGTATCTCATTGTTGTTGAGATTTTAAAAGCTTTGATGTATGTTTATCATGATTTCTATGGAAAAGAATTGCGCTTTGACATTAAGCTAAGAAAGAAATCCATATCTTTTGATTTATTTATGATGAAGAGGTAGTATTTTGGATCCTAATGCAAAGTATTGAATTTTTTTGAGATGTGAGCCTGAGGCTGATTGAAATTCTTTAGCTAATTCTAGGAGTAGTATTTAGCATCGAGCGGGAAGTGTGGTACTTCCCTTGAACTACGTGCCCCTATAGGATGTGAGCCTGAGGCTGATATAGTGATCATGAGTGAATCAAATGACTAAGGTCCTACTCTGATGGAAAGAATAGGACAACTCTCCCCAAGGTTGGTTGGACGTTGGACTCTATGTAGGTCATATGGTTTATTTCGGTTATGACAAACTCCCATAGTGTGTCTCTACTTTATCTAACATAATTGTGTATGGTTGGAAACTATGATTTTCTGAGAAAGTTTCTTGTTTCTAAAAGATTGAAATGTTATGTTCTAAAGAGAGTTTTCTTGAGATTTGATTACTTTACAAGTTGATACTATGAAGAAAGTGAATTGAGAACTCATTTAATGACTCACGTGGCTTACTTTACATATACTATTCATCCATGATTTTGATGATTTAATTCAAGCTAAGTGAGTCATTTATATCCGCATACATGTCTTTTACAAAATTGTGATGTTTGAATATTGAAATTTTCTTACTCCCCCATATACTCGGTATATTTTCATGGTACTAAACCACATATTCATATGTGGGATATATTTTCTCATAATGTAGGTTCAGGTGCTTAGTGTCAGATTCGACAGTGATATTCGAGCATGTTGATCTACATCTTCTACGATGGTGAGTCCTTATGATTTAAAGATGTGTTGTTCAGACTTCTTGTTTCATTATGAGTTGTTACTTCTTTCTTTGAGTATGGGTCAGTTGGGACATGTCCTAATGGCTCTCTTGTTTATTTGAGTAGTAGAGCCTTGTCATACTAGTTTACTAATTTGTTAGTTTATGGAGATTTCAGTATTTTGTTTGTTAGAACGAAGTATATTTTCTTAATTTTCTCATAACTTTGATATGATTAGTACCTTGGATTGTTTTGCATGTTTTAAATAAGTGTAAAATATAATAGTAGGCTTAAAGGGTTAGCCTTGGGCTACTTGTAGTCTTAAGCACCGTATGACGCCTCGGGACCCATTTTCAGGGTGTTACACCTGGGCCCTTACTTCAGTAGTGACAAGCTTAGTATTAGAGAACGGTTCAAGGTCCTAGGGTTTATTTGAAGCCTATTGAGTCTTGTCATTTTGATGGGTGTGTGGCGCGCCACCTTATAAAGAGGAAGCTATAAGGCATTGAGGATATGTTTCCCCTTTTTTCATGGATACTACTATAAATAGTAAGTATGCATTACTATGCATATAAATAAATACTGTGACAAAGGTTATCTGAGCTAAGTCCTAAGTTTTCATACTGAGTAGCTGATATCTTAAGTTACTGATGTTGGTTGACTGTATCTGACAGTCCTGATTTTGTAGAACTGAATTGAGTTTTATTCTGAAGACTGAAACTGAGACTATGGGAGGTAATCATTTAACTGATATTCCCGAATAAGATAACTGAGTAGGGGTCAAATCTGTGACCAAAGTTAAAAGGGCGTCCGTACCGTTCCACGGGTAAAGACACTGACGAGTTACCCTCATCTGGAAGGTACTCTAATGAAAATGGTGGAACCCTCAACTGATAGGTTAAAAAACCTCATCAACCCTTAACTAGCAGGTTTGATGTCTCAACCTACACTGGCTACGTAGTTCTAGAATGCAAGGATTGCTTCTAAGTATCACACCCTCTTCTGGCTGGTGAGCCTCAATCCTTGGGTTCACTCGGTTCTGAATCCTACTCCCAACCAAAAGACATTGAACTGAGGATACTGAATTGGACTTAACTGATAATGAGTTTACAGAATTTTCCTGAGTTGTATAACTGACTAAGTTCTACTGAGTTTTATAATTGACTGAGAGTACTACTGATAGTGACTGGACTGAGATTAAATACCCCCGGGACTCGATAGCATAAAAAATAAATCATAGCATAATCTTTAGATTCACAACAATGTACACTTGTCCATAATTCATTCATAAAGTCATTTCATCAAACACTTGTAAGGCATAAGCTTGTACATGATTGGGAGCATATAATAACATGTAAAGATTCCACTATCTACTTCACATAGGTATTCAAGAAAACTCTTGGGAGCATGGAGTATTTCACATGATGATGGTCAACACATGTAATCATGAATACAACATTCAATTTCAAATTCAAAGGTTAAGCATGCAATTCATATAATTCAACACATAACTATCTTAATTTGATGGAAACTTATAATTAAACATGCATTGGGTCCCAATTACTATCATAATCACGAATACATTTAATTCTAAGCATGGAAATCATAAATCATAACTCTTGAAGTTTTAAAAATGGATTCTTGGACTCTAGGGTGAAAGGGACCCATAGATGAACACCTAACATACCTTGGAAAGTTAATTCTTGAAGAAATTCTTGAGTTTTGATCGTGATTCTTGAACCTAGAGTTTATTTTCTTGAGAGAGTGATTTGGGGAAAAATTGAATAATAATGGTGTAACTAGATTAATTTGGGGTAATTTACATGTTAAAGGCTGACTTGGGTCATGGAAAAATACCAAATTACCCCTGGCAATTTGGCCACCTAGCGCGACTTGCCACTATCGAAACAAGCCACTGGAAAATGAAAACTGCAAATGTGGCTAGTGGTGCAGCGTAGTGGAATCGCGTTGCAATACTGGATGGGACCTGAAAACTTGATGCAAAGTGGTACAATCGCATTGCTTTTTTGGGAAATTGACAATTGTGGATTGGGTCCTTGGTGCGATGCTTCAATATCATGGTACCTCACTGGAAACTAACAATTTCCATTTTTACATACTCCGCGACGTGCTACTGGCCTGAATAATGGTTTTTAACGCCAAAAACTTAAAATAACTGTAACTTCTTATTTGGTTATCAGATTTAGGCTAATTTTATATTGATGGAAAGCTAATTCACTTTCCTATGCAATGGCAGGCTCTAAACTGAAAAATACTGAGTATTTCAAAAATTTTATATTGGATAACTCATTAAGTAATAGTTAAGTTAAACTAGAGAAATACGGGGTATTATAATATTTCCCAATTGGGAACATTCATCCTCAAATGAGACTGATTAAGCTCAGCCACTAATAGACTTAGTTTACACACTGAACATGAATATCGAATACATGAATACATGATTGAGGTATTGAAAAACTGATCTTTTACACTGAACATACATATCTAATGCATGGAATGCATGACTGAAGCTACTGATAAGCTGGGTTTTCATTCTGGAAACACATATTTGATGTATGAGTACATGACTGAACTAATTCATGAATGCATGAATGAATATGCATTGATAATGGATACCAAGCTATAATTATAGATGAACATAGAACTGGGTAAGGCTAAGGAAGACTATTACCTTAAGCTGGATCTGAGGTTATAGAGAAGAGGTGATGATACTTGGTTCGCATATCCACTTCTACTTCCTAAGTAGCTCTCTCTATGTACTGACTCCACAAAAGTACTTTGACTAAGGGAACTTCTTTGTTCCTCAGTCTGCAAATCTGACGATGAATTATCTGGACTGGACCTCTTCAAAAGAGAGATCCTTCTGAATTTCTATGCCTTCTAAGGGAACAATGAATGCATTTCTTTAGCAAGGAGACGTCGAATACTGGGTGCACTAAAGCTTGTTCTGAATGCAACTCGAGCTCATAAGCTATCTTTCCAAAATAAATGAGAATTCTATAAAGGCCAACATATCGGGGACTAAGCTACCCATTCTTGCCGAACCTATTTTCCTCCTTAATGGGAGAGATTTTCAAGAACACAAAATCTCGATCTCAAATTTGAGATCCTTTCTTCGTACATCTGCATATGATTTCTTTTAGCTCTGGGTAGCCCTAAGTCTTTCTTTGATTAACTGAACCTTATTTAAGGAATCGAATAACAGGTCAAGCCCTACAACGCATAACATAGCTCAAACCAATCAATTGGAGATCTATATCTCCTACTGTAGAGAGGCTCAAACGGAGCCATCTGAATACTAGAATAATAGCTATTATTTTATACAAACTTAATCAAAGGTATGTGATTATCCTAACTACACTTTAATTCTATAATGCATGCTCTTAGCATTTCTTCTAGTGTCTGAATAGTCTTTTCTTATTAACCATCTGTCTGAGGGTGGAAGGTTGTACTGAGATGAACTTGGGTACCAAGACACTTTTGGAATGCTTTCAAGAAATAAGAGGTGAAATGGATACTTCAATCTGAGATGATGGATATTGGGACTTAATGTAACTTTAAAAACACTCTGTTATAGAGTTTGGTATAGTCTTCGACTAAATAGAAAGTATGGACTGGCAAGAAATGATCTAATTTTGTCATCATGTCTATGATAACCCATATGGAATCATGCCGATGACGAGTATGAGGCAAACCCTTCACAAAGTTCATGTTCACTTCTTCCCATTTCCATATGGGAATGCTGAACTCCTGCATGGACAACCTAGGCTTCTGATGCATGATCTTAACTTTGTAACATATAAAGCATTTAGCTACAAATTCTACAAATCCCTCTTCATACCACTCCACCAATAGATCTCCCGTATATTGCGGCACATCTTAGTAGCCCCTGGATAAATATATTATAGCGCACCATGCTCTTCTGTAAGAATTTGTTGCCTCAAGTCGCCTACGTCTATCATACATAGGCAACCATGGTAATGCAAAACACCTTCTCCCCCTAAGTAGAAAACCTATACTTTCTGTTCTCTGACTGGCTCTTTCAACATAAATAGACTGGGATCTCTACCCTAATTTTCCTTTACTTAAGAAACTAAAGATGATTCAAATCTGATCTGCACCCATACACTACTTTCTGCTGAATCGACTAAGTGAACACCTAGAAAGGCAAGCTAATGAACTTCCTGAGCTAACTTCTTCTTACTATCTCTACCATGAGCAATACTACCCATAGTCAGTCTGTTGAGAGCATCATCCACTACATTGGCTTTGCCCGTATTATATAGAACACTCGTGTCATAATCTCTCAATAACTCTAACCACCTTCTATGATGCAAATTTAAATCTTTTTGAGAAAAGACATACTACAAGATCTTATGATGTATGAACACATCTACATGCACCCCATACAAATAGTGGCTCCCAATCTATAAGGTAAACACTACAGCTGCTAACTTAAGATCATGAGTCGGATAATTCTTCTCAGGGGGCTTAAGCTGACTAGAAGCATAGGCTATGTCCTTACTTCTCTACATGAGGAAACCACTCAAACATACTCTAGATACATAACTGTACACAACAAACCCATCTAAACCATTTGGTTGAGTAAAAACTGGGACTGATATGGGTCGAGTGTTCAGCTCCTAAAAAATCTTCTTGCAGGAATCTGACCACTAAAACTGGACTTTGTTTGAGTCAATCTGGATAGGAGGGATGCAAAATACAAGAAACCTACAACAAACCAATGGAAATAGCCCGCTAAACCTAAGAAACTCTTGATATCTACTGGAGAGATGGGTCAGGCCAGTTTTTCACCTCCTCGGTCTTTTGTGGATCAACTCTAATGCCATCACTAGAAATAATATGACCAAGGATAATACTAACCTTATCTAAAACTTACACATACTGGATTTGGTTAATAGCTTATGAGTTCTGAGTGTCTAAAGTATGATTCTGAGGTGATTTATGTGATCATTTTTGCAACAGGAATAGACAAAAATGTCATCAATGAATACTATAACAAAAATTTCTATGTACTTCTTGAAAACACTATTCATTAAGTCCATGAAAGCTACTGGGGCATTAGAAAGACCAAATGACATGACTATAAACTTGAAGTGACTATACCGGGTTCTGGAAGCTATTTTTAGAATGTTACATTCTCTAACTCTGAGCTGATGATAGCCTGATCTGAGGTCTATCATAGAAAAGTAACTAGCACCCTGAAGTTAGTTGAGCAAATCATTGATTCTGGGAGGTAGGTACTTATTCTTGACTGTGACTTTTCTCAACTGATGGTAGTCTATACATATTTTGAGAGAACCGTATATCTTACGCACAAATAATACTAGTGTACCCCAATAGGAAATGTTGGGTTTGATGAATCCCTTATTTAGGAGATCTCTCAACTATTCATTTAACTCTTTGAGTTCTGCTAGTACCATTTTGTATGGCATAATAGATATAGGTTGAGTATTTGAAAAAATGTATATTCCAAAGTCTATTGTCTTAACGGGAATAACTCCAGAAAGATCTTTGGGAAATACATGCGAGAATTAATTTACTACTAGAGCTGACTCAAGACTGGGAGATTCTGAACTAGAATCTTTAACTCATAAAAGATGATAGATACATCCCTTGGATGTTATTTTTCTTTCTCTAAGGTATAAAATCAACTGACCCTTAAGCGTTGTGGTACTACCCCTCCATTTGAGGACTGGTTTATTTGGAAACTTAAAATCAACTATTCTATTTCTATAATTGAGTGAGACATATCATGAATGGAGTCAAGCTAATCTGAGAATAACATCAAAATATGCCATCTCTAGCTTTGCTGACTCTACTGAAGTACCTTTCTGAGATATCATAATCAAACAGTTCTTGTATACCCGTTAGTCTATGATAGATTTAGCCACTGGGGTAGAAACTGAGAAAGGCTCTGCTAGAATGTAACGCCCTAAATTTGGTACCCAGAATGCTATATGATGATCATGACCCCAAAGTAATACAAGCTAATTCATGACTGTTATTTGTACCGATATACTATATAATATATCATATAGATGCGGAAATATTTACTGAAAGTCCCTAAGGTTCAAAAATAAAAAAACATCTAATAAAATAATGTCTGAAAATGGTATAACAATACCAAAACAAATCAGATGTAACTGTCTGACATGGTATAGTCTGAAGGTCTCTAAACTAAACTGAATAAGGAGTTGAAGGAACATGTCTCCTGATGTGCTAGCTTTCTATTAGCAAGTTTAAGATATTTTACTTGAAATAATTGTAAGTTCTTAAGTAACTACTGTTGTTTTTTATTATATGTCATGAGATTTTATAGGTAAGTTAAGATGCATGGAAATACATGAAAGCTAGATCAAGAAGGATGATTTTTGGTGAAAATAATTGTATTTTCAAGACATCACCTGGAAGCACTTCTGAAGACATTTATGATAATTTATTACAAATTAAATAAGTTATCACACATGTCTTCACACTAAGTCAGCACTTCTGATGACTTGTGTGATAACTTATCAAATTTGTGATAACTTATCAAACATGTCGTTACACTGAGGTAGAAAACCGCAAATTGGTAGCATGTCTGACGACATGTGTGATAACTTATCACAAATCTTATAATTTATCATAGAAGTCATCACATGGAAGCAGAAGTTCTGACCACATGTCTTATAACTTATTAGATTTCTGATAAGTTATCACACATGTAGTCACTTAAAAAGGAAATTCTAAATTTTTATTTCGAATTTTTATTAAGTTATGGGTATAAATAATAGATTTTAGGGTTCATTCATTGTCCTGGAATATCTTGAACTTATTTCATAGACCAGTTTAGTTCTTTTTGGGCTCTGAGTTTTTAATTCAATTTCCAATCCTTTGATTTAGTTGTAGGAAATTCTTATTGTACTTGGAGGAGAATGAACTTTGTATTTCATCTTTTGTACGTTTAATTGATTTAAAATTATGAATTCAATCATGTTTATCTCTTTCTATCTTATGAGGAACTAAAACCTGCAACTAGGGTTGTGGGATCTATGACTATTCTTTCATTGATTTAGTAGTTGGTTAGGGTTTGAGTGATTCTGGGAAAATCTTGATAATTCCTTTGTAATGATTTATTTAAATTGGACTGCAAACAATAGTCCTGGTATACTGATATATAAAGAACTATCTGAGTTCTTTTACTGAGGCTGAGTCTAAAACTGTGGGAGGTAGGTTTTTAACCGACATACCTCAGTAAGCACAGTTTTGAGTGACTTTTAGGTAACAGATACTCGAAATAAGAGTGGTGGGAACCCTATTCTGATAGGCTAAACCGCCTCATCAACCCTAATCTGACAGGTTAATATGTCTCAACCTATTAATATGTCTCAACCTATGCTGGCTACATGGTTCTGGAACACAATGATGACTGCTAAGAATCACACCCTAAATAGGGAGGTAAGTTCCTATCCTTGGGTTCACTCCCATCTGAAGAAATTAAATGTGATTTAACTGACTATACATGGACTAATTAACTGACATCCATTGACTGATGGAATAGTACTACTATCTCAGAGTTAACTGAGATCATGAGATTTCTGAGATTTTCCTGAGTCACATCACTGACTGAGTTCTATAGATTATAGCTTGACTGAGATTGGTGTGATAACATTACATGGCTCTAGGCACACAGCTATATTTTTGGGGTATGAATACCCCTAGGAATCGATATAAGGAAACTGATACACATGACATGACTTGATCACAAGATTTGAGTCCACAATTCATAATATCATAAGTAAGGGATAACGTACTTCATGTAGTTATTCAACATCTTAAACATTATAGGGAATACATGGATATATATTTTGCATACATATTTTATATCTCTATTATCATACATGTTTCATACCACAACTATACCAACACATCAATAACATGGAATTCACATTGAAGTATATAGCTATAATGGACTTGTCATTTAGATATCATGGAACCATGTAAACATGAATTTCTAGCATCCTAAGCCTTTTATCAAACACCTTGCATGCATTCTTTAAGGCATAGGTGTGTTTCATAACTTGCACCATATTACACCACCTAAAGTTCATAGTTTTCGACTAACAACCATATATATTCAATTAAAACACCTTTAGATATCATCTTGAAACTTAAACAAGAATCATCAACATGAACATGCTCATTTTACCATAAAAAGTTTACAAAATAGTATTTAAAACATGGTTCTTGACTTATATGAATAAAAAAGATCCATAGATGAACACTATGCATACCTTAGATTAACAATTCGTGAACTTTACGGTTGAATTTTCTTGGAATTTGAAACCCCCAATTAAACCCTAGACCTGTTCTTGGTTGTTATTGAGTGAATTTTGATAAAAAGTAATTTAAAGAGCTGATTTGGGGCCTCAATGATGTGTTTGGTACTTATATATGGATGGAAATTGACCAAGATGCCCTCAAGGACATGGAGATGGAATGCAGGATTTTGGCCTGGGGTGATCTTGTAGGCGGCGCCTAGATTATAGCCTGCTGTCCACCAGGCGGAGCCTATCCTATAGCCCGCGATCCACCAGGCGGTGCCTGGCCTAGTGCACTACTATAGCTGGAGTGTTGTGGGATAATCACCTCGAGCTACTATTTTTGAAACCCAAACACGCCCTTACGCTATCTGAAAAATTCTAAGACATCCCCAAGATGTACCACGACCTTGACCCATCACAACGTATCTTGAAAATCCAAAAATAAAGGTTGGGAAAGTCGTCCAATAAATCCCCAAAGTTTGGAGGTCTAATATGAGACTAAGTGTTAACACTTATAAAAATTTTCTTAGTCTTGAGTCTTGTAAAGACAAATAAGCTAAACTTCGGACTTATAATTTTATGGGGTCTTGCAATATCTCCCCCTTGGGATCATTCGTCCTCCAGTAAGTAATCAACGGAAAGGGGATAAAAGACAAGTTGAACATTAATTGAACATGAATGACTGAAATCTCATATCATGACTGACATGCTAAATATACTGAACTCATGCATATCTAATGCATGGATAACTGATACAAGAGTGCTTAACTAAGTAATTTTATAACGGAGTTTCTCAAAATGAGAATACATAGTTGATGCATGATAGCTGAACTGATACATGAATGCATGACTTAGTATGCAATGGTAATAGCTAACAAGTTTATGATGGGAACATGAACATAATACTGAATAAGCTTAAGGAGAACTATTACCTTGAGCTTAATCTGAGTTGGCGGGGAAGAGGTGAGGATACTTGGTATGCATATCTGCTTCTGCTTCCCAAGTAGCTCCCTCATAAGACTAATTTTGCCAAAGGACCTTGACTAGAGAAACTTCTTTGTTCCTCAAACGACGAGTCTGATAGTATAATATTTCATCTGGAATCTCTTCATACGAGATACTGATCTGATTATCAATGCTCTAAATAGGGACAACAACTGCTGGGTCACCTAT
Source organism: Capsicum annuum (assembly GCF_002878395.1). Lineage (NCBI taxonomy): Eukaryota > Viridiplantae > Streptophyta > Magnoliopsida > Solanales > Solanaceae > Capsicum > Capsicum annuum. Next base: position 233,848,290 of record NC_061111.1, on the reverse strand, counting down.
GCATTTCTTGAGCAAAGAGACATAGGAGACTAGATGGACTGAGGGTAGATCTGAAGACGATTCAAGCTCATAAGCTACCTTGCTAAAGCGACTGAGAATCTTGAAGGGACAAATATATTAGGGACTTAGTTTTCCTTTCTTGCCAAACCTCTTCAATCCCTTCATGGGACAGATCTTAAGAAAGACATAGTTGTTGACCTAGAACACGAGATCCTTTCTATGAACATCTGTATAAGACTTCTATTGGCCTTGAGCAGCCCAAAGTCTCTCTATGATCAACTGAACTTTCTCTAATGCATCAAATACCAAGTTAGGAACTATGACATAGGCCTTACTAACTTCGAACAAACCAATTCTATATCTACACCTCTTACCATAGAGAGCTTTGAACGGAGCTATCTGTATACTAGAATGATAGCTATTAATGTATGCAAACTCAATATAAGGCAAGTGGTCATCCCAATTTCCCTTAAAATCAATATCACATGCCCTTAGAATATCTTCAAGAGTCTGAATGGTACTTTCTGCTTTACCATCTGTCTGAGGATGAAACACTGTACAGAGATGGACTTATGTATCGAGACCTTTTTGGAATGCTTTCCAGAAGTGATAGGTGAACTGGGTACCTCTATCTGAGATGATAGATGATGCAACATCGTGTAACCTGACCAACTCCCTAATATAGAATTTAGCGTAATCCTCGATTGATTAAGAAGTATGAACTGGAAGGAAATAAGATGACTTGGTTATCTTGTGTACAATGACCCAAACTGAATCATGCTGATGATGATTATGAAGAAAGCCCATCATGAAATCCATTTTCACTTCTTCCTACTTCTAAGTAGGAATGGTGAACTCCTGCATGGAACAACTAGGCTTCTGAAGTTCTATCTTAACCTGTTGACATATAGAGAACTTAGCCACAAACTCTGCAACATCTATATTCATACCACTCCACCAATAGATCTCCCGTAAGTCATGGTACATCTTAGTGGCCCCTAGATGAATAAAGTTTCATACACCATGAGCTTCTGCAAGAATTCGCTGCCTCAAGTCATATACACCTGGAACACATAAACGACTATGACAATGAAGAACACCATCTCTCTCTGAGGAGAAACCTGAACTTTCGGATTCTAAACTGACTCTTTTATCTTAACAAGGGTAAGATCCCTGTATTAGTTTTCTTTCACCTCAAAAACTAGAGATGACTCTGAACTACTGTGAATACTTACACAACCCTCTATAGAGTCGACTAAGAGAATGCCTAGTCTGGCAAGCTAATGGATCTCTTGAGCCATCTTCTTCTTGCTATCCTCAATGTGAGAAATACTACACATAGAGAGTCTACTGAGAGCGTCGGCCATAACATTGGCCTTGCCTAGATGATAAAGGATACTCATATCATAATCTTTCAAGAGCTCTAACCACCTTCTCTGATAAAGATTGAGATTTTTTTGAGAAAGATTGAGATCTTTCTATGAAAATACATACTGGAGACTCTTATGATCTGTGAAGACATCTACATGAACTCTGTAAAGATAATGCCTCCAAATCTTTAATGCAAATACTACTGCTGCTAACTTAAGATCATAAGTAGGATAATTCTTCTCATGGGGCTTTAGCTATTTGGAGGCATAGGTTATGACCTTACCATGCTGTATGAGGACACAACCTAAACCTACTCAGGATGCATCAAAATATACTATGAAACCGTCTAAACCATCTGGAAGAGGTAGAACTAGAGCTGAAGTGAGTTGAGTCTTCAATTCCTGAAAACTCTTCTCGCTTAAATCTGACCACTGAAACATGACCTTCCCCTGAGTCAATATGGACGGGGAGATGCAGTAGAAGAAAATCCCTCAACAAATAATCTATAATATCCAGCCAAACCTAAGAAACTCCTGATATCTGATAGAGATACAAGGCAATTTCAGTTTCTTACTGCTTTGATTTTCTGAGGATCTACTTTAATGAAATCATACAAAATAATATGTCTAAGGAATGCTACTAATGTTAGCCAAAATTTGCACTTACTGAACTTGGCAAACAACTGATGATCTCTGAGATTCTAAAGAACAATCCTGAGATGGTCTGAATGATCACGCTTCATGTGGGAATAGACCAAAATATCATCTATAAAGGCTAAGATGAACATGTCAAAGTGCTTCATGAACACCCAACTCATCAACTCCATGAAAGTTGTTGGGGCATTGGTAATACTAAAGGATATGACTATAAATTCCAAGTGACTATACCGAGTGCAAAAAGCTGTCTTTGGGATGTCACATTCTCAAACTCGAAGCTGAAGATAGCCTAATCTGAGGTCTATCTTGGAGAAATAAATGGAACCCTAAAGTTGGTCAAAAAAGTAATCTATTCTGGGAAGTGGATACCTGTTCTTGACTGTAATCTTGGTGAGCTGACGATAATTGATACACATCCTAAGAGAATCATCTTTCTTGCACACAAATAAGACTAGCGTACCCCATAGGGATACACTGGGCTTGATAAATCCCTTATATTAGATATCCTTCAACTAATATTTTAGTTCCTTGAGTTCTGTTGGTGCCATTCTATATGGCAGAATAAAGATAGGCTTAGTATCTAGGAGAAGGTCTATGCCAAAGTCTATTTCCCTTTTGGGAGGAATGCCTAGAAGATCATTGGGAAAGACATCTTAATATTCATTAACCATTGGGAGATTCAAAAGTGGAATACTTAAGATGCACGAGATGATACATACACCCCTTAGAAATTATTTTCCATGCCCGAAGGTAGGAAATAAACTGACCCCTGAAAGATGAAGTACTACCCTTCCACTCTAGGACGGGCAGATTCGGGAAGAGAAACTGAAATATTTCTGCAGTCAACTGTGGCATAGCAGGAATGAAGCTAATCCATGCTGAGAATGACATCAATATAAGTCATCTTTAACTCAACTAAATTTGCTGACATGGATTTCTGAAATATCATAATCGGGCAGTTCCTGTAGACCCATCGAGCTATAATAGTTTTACCCATTAGGGTAGAGACTTAAAAGGGTTCTGCTAAAATTTCAAGACTGATTCAAAAATTGCCTGTGATGTATGGAGTAACAAAAGAAAAAGATGCACCTGGGTCTAGCAAAGCATAAACATGAACATGCAAAATTTGTAACATATGAGTAACAACATCAGGAGAATTTTCCTGATCCTGTCGGATCTAAAGAGCATAGAGTCTATTTGGGTGTTGCCCAGTAGTAGTACTGAAGTGGCACCCTACTGGTTTGGGCGACCGGACTGAGCTGTGGAACGGTTCTGCTTACCCTAAGGACCTGGATGAGGACACTCTCTAATCCTTTGACCTAGCTTGCCATAACCAAAACAAAAATCACTACCAGCTCTACAAATTCCCTTGTGGTTCTTTACCATAAGTATGACATAGGGGATTTGTTCGAGCACTGCTAACACTGCCCTCAGATTTAGAGCCTGGTACTCTATCTTTTTTGTCATCTCTTAATTTTTGTACCGGCGGAGAAAGGAGCTGGAGCCGCTAACTTAGGACCTAGCTTTGCTCTCTTGTTCTGCCTCTCCCTAGTCCTAACCTTATACTACTCTATCTGCTGGGCATGGGTCATAAGTCTTGCTAAGGTCATATTATTATGCAGCATCACATACCTACACTCATTTACCATGCTATCATTCACCCCTGACACAAACTTGCTCATCTTAGCCCTGTTGTCTGCAACAAAATGAGGGGCATATCTAGCTAGCCGAGTAAATCTGAGAGAATACTCTTTAACCTTCATATTTACCTACTCGAGGTTGATGAACTCAAGAACTCTGGCCTCCCTCAGCTCTTGAGGAAACAAGTTGTCTAAGAAAGCTGTGACAAATTCTTCCTACTCTATAGGACCTGCATCCTCTAACCTCTTAGACCTCTACTGGTTTTACCAAGTGTGAGCAACATCCTGTAATAGGTATGCGTCTAATTTGACACTCTGAACAGAAGTAACTCCCATGATTTCAATGACCTTCTGGACTTGGTCAATTAACTCCTAAGGGTCTTTCTCAGACTTAGACCTAATGAAAGATGGAGGGATTATTCCGGTGAATTCCTAAATCCTAGATGTTGTAGAATTAGCCATTGGATTGGGCGGAATAACTGGTGCCCGTTCATTTTGGGCATCCACAGACTGAGCAAGTATGGTAAATATGACTCTAAACTCCGTATGAGAAACATGTTCACCCAAAGGATCTTCGGGCTGAGGAGTTAGCCGGTTTCTTCTCTTTAGAGGTATATTCTAAAATAAGAGAAGAACGGATTAGACTGAGAATTAAACTTGAGATTATGCTCACTAATACGATATGAATACTAAAAGAAAGGAAACTGTTCCTATATCATCTCATAGCCTCTTGCACATAAATATGGCGCGCAATATACCCATGCACCAGACTCTACTATATTTTGCTTTTAGACTCTCGAGGACTCCATTGAACCTTAAGCTCTAATACGAAGTTTGTAACACCCCGATTTTCTAAATGGAAATGCTACACGGCGCTTATGACCCCTAAGGATCATAAGCTAACCCATGACTGATATTTGTGTGTGTACACTATAATATATAATATAATAATCCAGAAAGCATGAACATGTAGTCCATAAGGTTCAACTAAATAAAGAATGTAATAAAAATAACATCTATTTGGGTGATTAATACCCAAAACCACTAAAGTCTGAATCAAAACTAAATTAAGTTTGGAAGCCTCTAAATACTGTGTAAGTAAGGAGTATAAGTAACATGTCTCCAACTAAATCCATCTACAAAAACTGAGCTGATATAATAAATAAAATAAAGTAATATCGTCCTCAAATGGATGAGGACTCACTGCAACTCTACAACAAGAATGCTACTGCTAATCTGGAGCTCGTGTCTCTGAATGTATGGTGCAACATGAAAAGAAAGAACTATATCTCAAATGCATCAGCACAACTGGAGTACTGAGTATATGGGTGAGGTAGGCTAATGCAAAAGGGTTTACATGAATGAATAATGCTAACTAACTGACTAATATGAACATAAAAGTACAAACATGCATACATAGTAACTGAGATTGTGGGTACGTGATAGCTAAAGCTGTACGCTAATACATGGTTCACTGATAACTGACATGACTAAAACTATAGTTTTGATAATATAAGTAAATGTGTCTGACAGTCTTGAATTTGATAGAACTTTTTGATTTCCGTGCTATAACTGAATTTGACTATACCTAACAATCCTGGTATATAGATATCTGAAGAACTATCTGAGTTTTTTTACTGAGACTGTGTCTGAAACTGTTTGAGTTAGTTGTTTAGCTGACATGCCCCAATAACGCATATAACTAAGTTGGGGTCTACTCTCTTCCTCGGCTGGAGGGGTGTTAATTCCGCGACACTAGTTATGATAGTTGTGAGTGACCCTTAGTTGGTAGGTACTCAAAATGAGAGCTGTGTGAACCATATACTGATAGGTTAAGCCACCTCATCAACCCTGATCTGACAGGTTAAGATGTCCTAACATATGCTTGGAACATAGTTCTGGAACACAAGGACAACTATTAAGAATCATACCCTAAATGGGTTAGTGAGTTCCCATCCTTGGGTTCACTTGATACTAACTTCTACTCCCATCTGAAGAGACTGAAAATGATTTAACTGACTATACATGGACTGATTAAATGACTTCTATTGATTGACGGAATAGTACTACTATCTCAGAGTTAATTGAGATCATGAGATTTCTGAGATTTTCCTGAGTCATATCACTAACTGAGTTCTATAGATTATAGCTTGACTGAGATTATCATGACAACATGACATTGCTCTAGGAAAACAACTATATTTTTCTAGTACGAATACCCACAGGACTTAATAGAAGGAGATAGACACACATGACATGACTTGATCACAAGATTTGAGTCCACAATTCATAATATCATAAGTAGGTGATATCATACTACATGTAGTTATTCAACATCTTAAACATTGTAGGGAATACTTGGATATATATTTCCTATACATATTTTATATGTCCATTATCATACATTCTTCATACCACAACAATAGCGACACATCAATAACATGGAATTCATATTAAAGTATATAGCTATAATGGACTTTTCATTTAGATATCATGGAACCCTGTAAACATGAATTTCTAGCATCCTATGACTTTTATCAAACAGCTTGTATGCATTCTTTAAGGCATAGGTGTGTTTCATAACTTGCACCATATTACACCACCTAAAGTTCATAGTTTTCAACTAACAACCATATATATTTCATGAAAATACCTTTAGATATCATCTTGCAACTTAAACAACAATCATCGGCATGTATATGCTCATATCACCACAAAAAGTTCAGAAAATAGTATTTAAAACATCGTTCTTGATCTCTATGAACAAAAAGAATACATAGATGGACACTAGGCATACCTTAGATTTAGAACTTGTGAATTTTATTGTTGAATTGGTTTGGAATTTGAAACCCCCAATCGAACCCTAGACTTGTTCTTGGTTGTTCTTGAGTGAATTTTGATAAATATTAATATAAAGAGCTGATTTGGGGCCTCAATCTCATGTTTGGGACTTATATATGGATGGAAATTGACCAAGATGTCCTCAAGGACCTAGAGCTGGAATGCAGGATTTTGTCCTGGGGTGATCCAGCAGGCGTTGCCTGTCTTATAGCTCGCAATCCACCGGGCGACGCCTGGCCTATAGCCCGTGATCCACCAGGCGGTACATGGCCTTATGCACTACTATTTCTAAGGTGACCTAGGATAATCACCCCAAGCTACTATTTTGAAAACCCAAGCATGCCCTTACACTACTACGACCTTGCCCCATCACCACGAAACTTGAAAATCCAAAAACGAAGGTCAGGAAGGTTGTCAAATAAATCCCCAATGTTAGGGAGTCTAAAATAAGTGTTGAACACTTATAGAAATTTTTTAAGTCTTACGGCTTGTAAAGCCAAATGAGCTAAACTTTGGACTTGAATTTTATGGGGTCTTACAGAATTATAAACAAGGATTTAGGAAGGTTAAGTTCCTATCGAATGATTAAAGCTGTAACAAGATTGATTAACTTGAGATAAAATTAGTATAAATAGAATGATTTCCTAAGTTCGAGAGAATTAGGGAGTTCAACATCTAGGTTGGTTGAGAACCACTTAGATGTACTATCGAAAACTGATAATTTGGTGTTTCCCACTAGTCACAAGAACCCATTACAAAAATTATTATCTAATACGAATCAATAATCATAGTGATCACAACCCTTGTTTCTCTATATCGTTAATTTGAAATATTGCAGTTTATGCTTTGAGTTCTAAGGTGAATTGAAGTGTTAATAACTTGGGTTCAATCATTAAAAACCTCAATTTTGTCTTTTTGTGCCAGTTGTTTGAATTTAAATTGTAGCTTTAGTTTAAAATTTGTTTAATCTCCACTCATATTGTTCCTTGTAAATTCGACCCCAACTCGGAAGTTGGGTAAATATATTGACGATGATCGGCTTGCACTAAATTGTCGTGTATGTTGAGCTTTATCAAAAATAGCGCCGTTGTCAGGGAACAATTTGATGTATTAATTTTGTTTGGATGTTTAGCTTACTTTCTTGAGTTTAAACTTGTAAATATTTGTTTGTGATTTCCTTTGTTTCTTGTGTTAGGCATATTTTTTTAGTTTTGTTTATTTTGTACTATGTAATCATGGAATAAATGTGAGTTTAATGATTAGAAATCTTATCCTGATAATCCATGTCCATATTATGATAGACCCTACTTTTGGCAAGATCATCGATATGCTCCCCGGAGAGAGATGTGTACACCATCTCTATCCTATCGGGAGTATAATTGTTCTTTATGTCGTGGTCAAGGTGGACATTGGAGTGATTACCTAAATACCCCCCCCCCATTGCGCTAACCCAACTTCTAGTTCTTCTTATGATTTTGATAGGTCTTATGGTCGAGAAAAAAAGGAATGATGCACCAAAAAGTGTGCCATTAAAGCTATGTTTCAACCAATGTTGGATCTCTCAAAAGAAAGATATGATATCATATGTGATATGTATCAATTCATGAAGCCATTCATTCATGAGGAGATGGATATAGAGGTCAATCATTCAAAGCATTCTTCTATATTATGTTTAGTTGATATTATGTCTGTGGAATCATTTAACGTTATCGAAGAGTGTGAAGATGAGGAGCACGAACCCTATATTTATGTTGAGCTTGACGTTGAGCAATCCACGGTGATTTTCCAACCAACAAAACCATTCATGAACGAAGATGCGAAAGATGAGGAAATGGTACTAGAATCGAAAGAAGAAATCAAGAACAATCCTTGTAAAGACTCTAATCCATTTCTGGGTAAAGATACTAATAGGGACACTACTCCAGAATTGAGAGCCAGTCCTCATTCAAACAAATTTTCAACAATATGCTTGATGGATGGAATGGAAGTCCAATCACTATAGAAAATGATGAATTTTGAAAATAAGGAGGAAAATTCTCACATTTTGGAGTTTATCTTTCCAAAAATGGAAACTACAACCCCAGTCTTGAAGGCCAAGAAGCTTAAAGATCGATGTCCATTTAGTAGCTTTTTAAGATCCTCACTATTGCCCAATGAGGCCATACGAAAGTTCGATACAACATTGGTCAAGCGGTTCAACTCTTTTAAGTGTCGTGATAGAAAATTCCTTATAATTCCCTAACATTTGCCTAATAGGCCTAAAAGATATAAAGATCATAAGATAGGCCGACAATTCAAATCATCTAAGTGGAGGGATAAAGGATGACTAAATATTGTCGTACCGTGACACTAAATTAGGCACTTCTTGGGAGGCAACCCAAGGTATTTTGTTGTTTGTATTCGTATTATGTGATTGACATTAGATCTCTGCACCTATGATACCACAGGTATGTTTCTAACTCTCTTGTTTTAGTTTGATTATTTGGGGACAATGCATGATATTAAGTTGAGGGTCAGGCTACTTATGGGTGTTGATGTCCTCCTAGGGTTTTTGTTGTTGTGCCTCTTTTTCCTGGAGTCTTGTTCCTAGTAGAGCCGGCATGTTTAGGCATATTGTCTTTTATTTTGTGATGTTTTATTGTTAACTGGGAGAAAAATATGTATCTAGGGCAGTTGACATGTTTTGCTGAGTTTTGAAAATACTTCTCCAATGGTTTATTTTTTAACTGTGTGATACGCATCTACATACCACTACTATGAATTTTTTTATGGCATTAGTACTAGGGACATGATAACCTTTGCTAATAATTGCATGAACCGGAAAGGTAGTAGCTTGTGATGCACCTTTATGCTAGGTGTGTGTAAGATACTACCTAGTTTCTTTTGTATGTTAAATCTAAAAGTGGCTCAGTTGGTCTTGCCTTGGTTGCAGGAGAGTGGTTAGGAAAGGATCATAGGCTGTTTTTTATGTTAGTCCACTTTTAGTTTAAATGACCCTCCATGTATGAATAATATCCCTTGATTCCAATTTTGAGCCTGAATGCCTATATTTTTTTTACTATACCTGTCACCTTCTCAGATGTATCATAATGAACCGATTTTGGCCCTGATCCTCCTTAGGCATTGTGCACTTTTATTTTAGCAAATAGCCTAAGTTGAGGGAGGCTATCATAGGTGTCGATGATATAGAATGTGTATGAATGAAGGTAAAATGAGAGAAAAGAGAGTAAAAGTCGGGTGTGGTAGAAAAAGAGCAAGGAAAGCAAAGATGAGAAAAAAAAAATGAATGACTAAGAGACCACACCCATCTTAAGTATGTTTTGATAAAGAAAGGAAAAAATAAGGTAAGGGTTAATAAGTGAGACCCCAACAATATTGTAGTGCCAAGGATAATTTGTCACTCTAAATATCCTTGCATATCATACCAACCCCAAGCCTACGTTACAAAGACGAAGAAAAGACCTATAGTGATCCTAACTTAACTATCTAAAAGCTTAGGGAATGAATATAAGGGCAAGCATATGGTATTTGTCATGCATTGATTGGAATTTCTTTCTTAGAGTGTGTGTCTCTTGACCGTCCCTACATTTGCATGCTTGATTTCATATAAGAATAATGAGGGACTTCTTTGTTGTATGGGAACATCGATTGCATTGCCAGCTGCTTCCTTCTTTGGGTAGTGTAACTTATATATATGCATGGTCACTATTTCTAATTTGATGCCATATCTTGATTCCTTTGTGTAACATTATTGATCTTCACTAATATACACAGTTGAGATTAAAGTGATTGAACATGGAGAAGGTAATGTGTTTTGAGCGAAAATTGATGGTTGACTGCCATAGGTATCTTATGTTTCTTTTGGTTAAGCAACGTAGTGTGTGTTTTCTTGAGGACAAGAAGTTATTTTAAGTTGAGGGTGTTGATGTGCTAGCTTTCTGTTAGCACATTTAAGACATTTTACTTGAAATAATTGTAAGTTCTTAAGTAACTACTGTTGTTTTTTATTATATTTTATGTGATTTTGTAGGAAAGTCAAGATGTATGGAAATACATGAAAGCTACATCAAGAAGAATGAGTTTTGGTGAAAATAATTGAGTTTTGAAGATGTCACCTAGAAGCACTTCTAAAGATATGTGAGATAAGTTATCATGAATCTGATAAGTTATCACATATGGCGTCACACTAAGATAGCACTTCTGATGACTTTTGTGATAACTTATTAGATTTTTGATAACTTATCACACATGTCGTCACACTGAGGTAGAAAACCAAAATTTGGAAGCATGTCTGACGACATATGTGATAACTTATCACAAATCTGATAAGTTATTATAGAAGTCATGACATTGAAGCAGAAGTTCTGACTACATGTCTGATAACTTATTAGATTTGTGTTAAGTTATCACACATGTCATCACCTAAAAGGAAAATTCTGAATTTTTATTTCAAATTTTTATTAAGTTATGGGTATAAATAGCAGTTTTTAGGGTTCATTCATTTTCCTGGAATATCTTGAACTTATTTCATAGACCAGTTTAGTTCTTTTTGGGCACTGAGCTTGTAATTCAATTTCCAATCCTTTGATTTAGTTGTGGGAAATTCTTATTGTACGTGGAGGAGAATCAACTTTGGATTTCATCTTTTGTAAGTTTAATTTCTTTAAAATTATGAATTCAATCATTGTTATCTCTTGCTAAATTATGAGCAATTAGAAAAGTTGCAACTAGGGTTCTGGGATCTATGATTATTGTTTTATTAATTTAGTACTCGGTTAGGGTTTGAGTGATTGTGGGAACATCTTGATAATTCATTTATAATGATTGATTTCTATTGAATTGCAAACAGTAGATCCTTCCTTGTGTTGATTTGCTCGAACTGAGAAATAAACTAAAGGTAGTAAATTATCAACAAGGATTTGGGATGGTTAAGCTCCCATCTAATAATTAATGATGTAACAAGACTGATCAACCTGAGATAAAATCAGTATGAATAGAATGCTTTCCTAAGTCTGAACGATTTAGGGAGTTCAACATCTAGGTAGGTTGAGAAACACTTAGATAGACTGTCGAAAACTGATAATTTGGTGTTTTCCACTAGTCATGACGACCCATTACTAGAGTTATTATCTAAAGGGAATTAATAATCATAGTGATCACAACCCTAGTTTCTCTATACCACTAATTTGAAATATTGTAGTTTAAGATTTGAGTTCTAAGGCAAATTAAAGTGTTAATAACTTGGGTTCAATCATTAAAAAACCCTATTTTGCCTTTTCATGCTAGTTATTTTAATTTAACTTGTAGCTTTAGTTTCAAATTAGTTTAATCACAACTCACAATGCTCCCTATGGATTCAAACCCAACTCCAAAGTTGGGTAAATATTTTAACGACGACCGCTTTGCACTAAATTGATGTGTAAGTTGAGCATTATCATCTCCAACTAACTCTATCTAGCGATACTGAACTAAAATAATAAATATTAATAATGTAACCATTTCATCCTCGAATGATGAAGACTAATTGCTGACTCTGTTTGCTGAAACTGGAAAGCTACTTATGCTCTGGATCACGTGCTTCTAAACCTATGGTATAAAACACCATAGCACAAATACATTAGTACGATTGAATGTACTGGTATGCAAGTGGGGTAGGTTGAATACATGGGGTTCATATACATGAACTATACTAAATGATTGAATAACATGAACATAAGAATACATGCTTGAATACGTAACTAAAGTCGTGATTAGACTGAATACTGAGTTCTGACTACTGAGTCTACTGACAAAATTGATTTACTGATACCCAAGTTTACTAATACTAGGATACTAAATAACTAAGTTGACTGATATTGATATCGGAGTCACTAATAAGTGAGAAATTGATACTGTATTATTGAATACTAGGGGACTAATACTATATTACTGATACATAAATATTATTTCTGATAGTTTTGATAATGAAGAAATGGTCCGGTTGACTATATCTGACAGTCCTAAAGCTGAATAATGATAGCATGAGTTTTGATAACTGATAATATATGTGACTGTATCTGACAGTCTTGAATCTGATAGAGCTAGCTGAGTTCTGTACTGTATCTGAGTGACTATATCTGACAGTTCTAAAATCTGTAGAGCTATCTGAGTTCTCTTACTGAGACTGAGACTGTGGGAGGTAATTATCTAAACGATATGCCCTGGAACTAAACTTGTGGGGTCCAACCTGTAACCCTAGCTAAAAGGGTATTAATACCGTGCCACGGGTAAAGACAAGTTGTGAGTGAACCCTCTCTGACAAGGAGCTCTACCGTCAACCCCTCCTAGTAGAAAACTCAAATGAAAGGTATTAGTATCCCTACGCATAAGGGTGCATCTCAACCTATGCTGGCTATGTAGTTGTGGAATGCAAGGATTGCTACTAAGGGTCAAACCCCTGCTGATAGGGATTCCCCCATCCTTGGGTTCACTCGGTGCTTAATCCTACCCCTAACTAAATAGACATTGAACTGAGTAACTGAACTAAACTAATACTAATGGTATTGTTTAGCATAGCTAAACTTAGTTCACTGAGTTCCGTTAACTGATGGAATGCTACTGAAATCTGAGGACGGACTGAGAGTACTACAGTTACTAACATTTACTGGGAACACTATTGTTACAGAGATTACTGATTACTAATGTCACTGAGATTACTGAAGTACTAAAACCACTAAGATTCCTAAGATTTCTGTGTTTTCCTGAGTCACATGACTGACTGTGTTTTATGGCTCAGGGTTTGACTGAGAGTATCATGGAAACATGAAATGGCTGTAGGCATACAGCTAAATTGTCGAGTACAAGTACCCCCAGGACTCTATAAAAGGAAACTAACAAAGTATGACTTTCTTGAATACATAACCTACACCAACAATCAATGATATAATAAATTGGTGAAATTTCATGAGCACTTGATTGTCATAATCTTATACATGGATAAGGGAGAAAATAATCATGGCTTACTACATACTTCTAATATCATGAACATTTTAACCAAGCAAGCATAATGAATAATCAATTATAGGGAGTCATGCTGAACATAATTAAATGACATGTATTTATGAAATAAACCACAATTGAGTCGCTATACATGATTTCTACAAGACTAGGCATTTTATCAAACACCTTGCATGCACAATTTAGGGCATAGGTATGATCATCAATTAAATATAATATGACTCACCATTCAAATCCATTGCATGGATTTAAACCCTATGCTAACATAGTTTCATGAAAACATGGTAAAGATTCAATCTTAATAGTCATACAACCATAACAACATGAACATAATCAATTCACCAGGTAAATCTCATGATAGAAAAATTTAAAAGGGGGTTCTTAGGCTGCATGGATGAATGGAATCCATGAATGAAAACTATCCATTCCTTAGTTGAAAGTTCTATAAATATCTATGGTGAAATCTCTTGGATTTGGGTCTTCAAGTTGAAACCCTTGCTCTTGTTCTTGAGTGAAATTGAGAAAAGAGGGTATAATTTGCTGTTTTGAGGGCTTAATTATGTGTTTTAGAATAATATCGATGTGGGAAATTGACAAAATTTCCCTTGAGGGCATGGAGGTGGACTGCTGAAAACTAGGCACAAAGGTTGTGGAAGGGCGGCACCTTTCCCAGAGTCTTCTGTAGATGAGCGGCTCCTTGCTATTGAGGGAGGGGGCCAAGGCTCTAACCTGGGCAGCACCCCCTCATATCCTTTAGCTACTGGTTCAATGTCCAAATGTTCCCTAAACGGATTCCAAAAATTTCAAAACTCACCCGGAATGTACTATTGATTTGTCCTATCGCAACGCTACTTGAAAATAAAAAAAAATAGAGGATGGGAAGATCGTCAAATAAATCCCCAAAGTTTTGAGGCTTGAAATGAGAATAAGTGTTGAGCACTTCGCTAAAATATTCTAATTGTTGGAGCTTTATGAAGGAAGCTGAATTTTGAAGTATGAATTTACGGGATCATACATAGAATTTCTAGACTGACTCAGAAGTTAATGGCTATATAAGGGGTTATGAAAGATAAAGAAACCCTCTGATATAACAAGGCATAAACATATAAATGGAAGATCTGTAACGTACCAATGACCATATCAGGAGAATTTTCATATTCTTGTTTGGACTGAAGTGCATAAAGCCTATTTGGGCATTGCCCACTTGTGGCACTACAAGAAGCACACTGCTTATTAGTGTGATTAGAATGAGGTGGGAGACGGTTGAGCTAACCCTAAAAGCCTAACTGAGAACAATCTGCAGATATCCTGGTGGTTATTGCCATATTGCTAACATAACAGATTTGTTCGAGCACTACTGACACTACCTTGAGATTTAGAGCCTAGTACCCTATCTTTATTACCATTTCTAAAACCTAGGAACTGGAGCACTAGCTGAGGACAAAGCTGGAACTGAAGATATCATGCAAAACTGGGAACGATTTTTGTCATCTGACTTAGGCTGATTAAAATTGAAGCTACTTGTTCTAGCTCTCTCGTTATGCCTCTCTCTCTCGGATCATAGCCTCTTCTATCTACTGAGAATGGACCATGAGCCTGGATATATCCATCTCCTTAATCAACATCAATTTTTTGCACTTCTTAACTACACTATTTGACACCCTAGATACAAACTTTCTCATTCTGGACCTACTGTCTGCTACTATTTGGGGAGCATACCTGACTAACTAATTAACCTTAAGGAAATACTCTTTCATGTTAATACTGCCTAACCTGAAGTTGATGAACTCTAACACCTTGGCTTCTCTCAGCTCTAAGGGGAAGAATCTCTCTAGAAAATCAGTAGAAAACTCTTCCCACTCTATGGGCTCTGCATTTGTGCCCTGTCTACCTTCCACTACTTAAACCAAGTATGAGCTACATCTTGTAGCTAATAGGCAGCTAACTCAGCACTCTCATTTGAAGTCACTCCCATAATGTCTATGACTTTTTAAACCTGATCGAGGAACTCTTGTCGATCCTATTCTGACATAGATGCTAAGAATAGGGGGGGTTTAATTCAGGTGAAGTCCCAAATCCTAGCTATAACAGTATTAGCCACTAGGTTAGCCTGAACAGCAGCTGGCTGTTCATTCTGAGCTACTACAAAATTGGCCAAAATAGTGAATGCAACTCTAAATTCTGTATAGGAGACATACTCGTCCAGGGTAACTACCTAACCGGGTTGAGGTACTGACTGATTTCTAGTTTTTCTTTCATTATTCTTTTTGGGAGGCATGTTTTGTAAACGAAAAGAAAAAACAAATTAGACTGAGAGTTGAACTTGGGCTCATGTTCACTCACACGATATGAATATTGAAAGAAAGGAAACTTTTCCTAAAACATCTAATAGCCTTGTGTACATAAGTGTGGAACCAACATTTAGTAGAGTATTCATTCAGGTGAAGTCTGATAGGACTGTAAATACTGAGTATGCACTACTATGCATATAAATAAAAATTATCACTAAGCTTATCTGAAGCTAAGTCCCAAATTATGATATTGAGTAACTGATATCTTATGTTACTGATACTGGTTGACTGTATCTAATAGTCCTAATTTTGTAGAACAGAATTGAGTTTTATTCTGAAGTCTAAAACTTAGACTGTGGGAGGTAATCATCTTATCGACATGCCCCAAATAAGATAACTGAGTTGGCGTCCAGCCTGTGACCCCAGTTTGAATGGTGTCAGTACCGTGCCATAGGTAAAGATAACGAAGAGTTACCCTTATGTGTAGGTATTCTAATGAGAACAGTGGAACCCTCATTTGACAGGCTAAAATAGCTCATCAACCCTTAACTAGTAGGTTTGATGTCACAACCTACGCTAGCTACGTAGTTCTGGAATGAACGGATTGCTTCTAATTATCATACCCTCTTCTGGTAGGTGAACCCCCATCCTTAGGTTCCCTCGGTTCTGAATCCTACTGCCAACTGAAAGACACTAAACTGATTATACTGAACTGGACTGAACTGATGCTGAGTTTACTAAATTTTTTTCCATAGTTCTGTAATTGACTTAGTTCTACTGAGTTCTTTAACTGACTGAGTACTATTGATCATGATAGGAGTGATACTATTCTATAACTTACACTAGCTCTAAGTAAATAGTTAAATTGTCAGGTATTAAATACCTCCAGCACTCAATAGCATGAAAAATAAATCATAGCATAATCCTGATATACACAAAAATGTACACTTGCCCATAATTCATTCATAAACGCATTTTATCAAATATTTGTTAGGCGTAAGCTTGTGCATGATTGGGACCGCATAATTACATGTCAAGATTCCACTATCTATTTCACATAGGAATTTTAGTAAGCACTTGGGGGCATGCAGTATTTCACATAATGATGGTCAACACATATAATCATGAATACAACATTCAATTTCAAATTCAACGGTTAATCATTCAATTCATAGAATTCACCACCTAACTATCTTAATATCATGGGAACTTATAATTAAAAATGCATTGGATCCAAATTACAATCATAATCACGAATACATTAAATTCAAAGCATAGAAATCATAAATCATAACTTTTGGAGTTTTAAAAATGAATTCTTGTACTTTATGGGTGAAAGGGACCCATAGATGAACACCTAACATAATTTGGAAAGTTAATTCTTGAAGGTGCTTGAAGATATTCTTAAATTTTGATCTTGATTTTGGAAGATTGTTTTCTTAAGAGAGTATGCGTTTGATTTGGGGAAAATTTAATAATAATGATGTAAGTAGGTTAATTAAAGGTAATTTACGTGTTAAAGGCTGACTTGGGTTATGGAAAAATACCCAATTATCCTTCGGAATGATTTAAAATTGTTACTAAAAAGTTCCTAATTTGGGTCAGACCCAATTTCCCAAAACTATTATCACAAGAGTCAGACCATAAGAACTTCACCTTTTTTAGAGTCAATTTAGTAAGTGGAGCAGCTATGGAGGAAAAACATTCTACAAACCTTCTGTAATACCCTACCAAACCCATGAAACTCTGGATATTGGTTGGAGTCATGGGTCTGGGCCATTTTCTCATGGCCTCAATCTTTTGGGGGTCAACCTTAATCGCCGCACATAAGAAATAATGTACCCAGGAAAAAAATAACACTAAGAAAGACTTCATATTTGGGAAACATTGCATATAACTCATGATATTTGAGGTTTTGAAGGATGGTTAGAAGGTTATTGGTATAATCCTTCTCATTATTAGAATAAACCAAGATGTCTTCAATAAACACTAAGAAGAACACATCTAGAAACTAATAAACACCCTATTTATTAGGTCTATAAAAGCTGCAGGGGGATTAATCAGTCCAAAGTACATAATTAAGAACTAATAGTGGCCATATCGGGTTCAAAAAGCTTTTTTGGGAATATCAACCTCCCAAACCATCAACTGATGATACCTCGAACGAAGGTTATGTAAGAGAAATATTTGGCACCCTGATGTTTGTCGAAAAGAGCATCAATTCTTGTAAGAGGGAATTTATTCTTGACTGTAACTTTGTTCAGCTGATGGTAATATATACACATAGGGAAGGATACATCTTTCTTACGCACAAAGAGTACGGGTGCACCCTAAGGATAAACATTAGGACAGATAAAGCCCTTGTCAAGAAGATCTTTTAGCTATTATTTTAACTCTTTTAATTCTCCAAGATTCAGTCTATATGGAGGAATAGAAATAGGATGAGTGTCCAACAACAAATCAATGAAAAAAATCTATTTCCCTATCAGTAGGTATCCTAAGAAGATCATCAGAACAACTTCTGAGAACTTCTTAACTACGGGAACAGATTAGAGGGAAGGACTTTTAGTACTAGAATCTTTGACCCAAATAAGGTGATACAAACAACCCTTAGATATAATTTTGTAGGCTCGGAGATAAGATATGAACTTCCCCCTAGGTGTTAAAGTATACCCCTTCTACTCTAACACTGGTTTATTTTAAAATGAGAAAGGGACTTTTCAGGTTCTAAAGTCTACTATGGCATAACATGAATGAAGCCAGTCCATTACCTATATAGAATCAAAATCAATCTTATAAAACTTTACAAGTTCAACCACAGTATCACGATTACAAATAGACACCCCATAATTTCTATAGACTCTCCTAGCCACAAGAGAATTGCCAAAAGGAGTGGAAACAAAAGAGGGTTCTAGAATATTTTCGTGAAAAAAACTAAAACTAACTACCACGTAAGGGGTCACATAAGATAAGGTAGCCCCAGTATCAAGTAACACATACATATCATGGGAGAAAATTCATAACAAACCAGTAACAACATCTGGTGAAGCCTCTACATCCTGGCAGTTAAATAAAACATATAACCAGTTGTGACCACCTCTAGTAGCAAAAATGGTACCCTTAGAAGGAGAGGCTGTGGAATTTGTCTAAGACCTAGGGCCCCTAAAATTCCCCTTGGCCGAAGGATACTCTCTCTGAATATTACCTGCCTGGTCATAGTTAGAACATATATTTCTTCAAAAATAAAACCTTATTGGGTGTTTATTTCCACAAATATTACAGTGAGGGTACATTTTAAAAGTCTAAGCCACAATTTCCTGAGATTGGATTGCCTTCACCCTCAACCCATTGCTAGGTTGGAAACTTTTAAAGCGTTGATTGATTAGCGGTCTGGGTCCTGGCGTACTAGCTGATGACTGAGCATTTTTCCAAATCTTATTCTTAGACCATCTATTACCCCAATTACCACCATGCAGCTAACTGACATTATGATCTGCAGACCTAACCCTTTTGGCCTGCCTGTCTTTCTCCCTTGCCTGCTCCAACCTTATCTTCTGCTCTTCAACTTACTGTATATGAACAGATAACCTAGAGAAATCCATATCTCTATTTAGCATGCTCCCTTGAATTTCAACACCAAATCATACTAGAGGGTGTATGTAAACATTCTCATGCGAGATCTCATATTACCCACTAATTCTGGAGCATAGCGGGATAACTGTTTGAACTTTAGTATGTACTCCTTGACACTCATTTTTCTTTGCTTCAAATTCTTAAATTCTTTATCCTTTGATTCCCTCAACTCCTGGGGAATGAAATGGTCCAGGAAAGCTTCCACGAACTTACCCCATACAGAAGGCTCAACATCACTACCCTTCAAATCCTCTTATTCATTATACTATTGATTGGTCGTATCCTTCCGCTAATAGGTTGCCAACTCAACCCCTTCAACCTCATTTGCATGCATATCTCTGAAAAATTTTCTCCAGTTCATCATTGAACCCTTGGGGGTCCTCCTCAACCTTCGTACCATTAAACATAGGTGGGTTCAATCTCATAAATTGACCAAACCATGTAACATCAAATAAACAAGACACAAAACCCACATCTTCAGACCAAGAGGTCTTAGAGGCCACCAGCTAAGAAATCATATGGATGGACCATCAGAACTTACAATTTAAAACTTCCCTTTGAGGTGGCTGAGGATAGTTAACACCCCTCTATGGAGCTCATAGTGGACTGGTCAAAACTGGAGGAACTCCCAGAGTAGCCATAAACACTAGGTACGAGCTTTATTATAAGTCTCAATCCCATAATTACGACGAACCTAATCAGCATGGGTATTCTGCTCGTTGGATCTATGGGGAGGCATGATCAATCTTTGAAATAAAAGAAATGATAAGTTAGGGGACATTCAGACTCTATAGTACGAATATGAATATAAACAAATGAGATATATTCCTAAATGCCTAGTAGTTTTCTCCATAAAAGTGTGGCATGCTACATACCCATAAAAAGGACTCTACTCGGTGCGACTTCATAGACACCCTTGGACCATGAACTGGGCTGTAATACCAAGTATGTCATGACCAGAATTGAGGACCTGGCCACAACGGCAATCCAAAAACAAAAAGGCTCGAGAGACCCCATAGCTTATAATCATAAGCTTAACTCATCTATTATGATATTGCAGAATTAAACTAGAAACATAGTAGTTCTACTATTTCAACTTAACAAAATGGGATGTAAATTCATAAGAAACCCAAAACCATCTATAAAAAGTCTACGAAGTCTCTACTAAACTAAAAATAATAATCTGTCTGAAACTGGGACAAGGGCCCCAGTAAAACCATGAATAATCAAATGAAATCAACAGATGGAACAAGGCCTTTCAGAATAAGGGAGGCTCACTAACTCCAAATGTCTAACAACGATGTATTGTTTATCAGGACAATAAAACAGGCCTTAGATCCTATAAAAAGAGTAAATACACAAAGTACTGGTGTGTGATACAATCCAAAATATCATATAATTATAAAACATAGTTGAGTGCATTTCATAAAAATATTTCAACATAAAGTAACTGAAAACACATGGGCATAATATGAAGAGTTCAAAACTATGCATATAACTTGTAAAACATCTGTAATTCCCCAAAAACAAGTCCTAAGATATCACACGATGCTCAGGGCTACGGTAGTCTTAAACTAACATGGTAAGCCTTTTACTAAATCATTAAGCTTATAACAGAGGATATGTAGATATATGGTGAAAGCTAAAATTCAGAAATCTATTTGAGCTAAGCTGAAATTATCTGAATGAAATATCTGAAGTCACTACACTGAAGATTTTGATAAATCAATACTGAAAATATTAATCACAACTAACAGTCTGACATGCCTTTACTACTTATAGTAGAGAGTCACTAGGACAAATATCCCGCTGACTCGAACTGTCTAAAAATATTGAATTATCTATACAAAAAAGCTAAAAAACTAATAGATGCAGTACCCAAACTATAAGGACTTACCAAATATTGGGATGTAGATGGAGATGCTTGAAATGACTAACGTTGCTGAAACTGAGCACCTAAACCCAAATTATGAGACAATGTAGCCTATAGATGTATATAGGTATTAATAATTTGAGAATGTACTGAGTATATGGGGTTGGATGCATAAGTAAAACATCACGTCAACATCTTTATCAACTTGCAAAATAGTGCATTCTAAATGTAAATGACTCACATAAGCTTGAGAAACTGAAAACTAAAATCTGTAATGATGAGTAGCAAAACATATTGTATTAATCTAGTAAGTCATAACATTTTGTTCTAAAGGATGCACTTGTATTCTATCTTTAAGTCATGTTATCTACGTGTAGAAAGGACTCACTTTTATATCTGAAATCTGAGAATAAAGGCTTATATAAAGAAATGTCTAAATAAAACTGTGAGTCTTTACACTTAATTTCAGAAAAACTATTCTGTTATTCTTTTTTCAATTAGGATTACTCTTTTCTCTAGGGAGAATAGTTTAAAAACTATTCAAAAAGTTTTTACTGTTATCATGTGGGGAGGTTCTTCTAACCAACATAAACCATGTAAGCTATCATCTAGTCCAACTTCTAATTCCCTTTTGGGAAATCATCACATTGGGGAGAGGTGTCGTATTCTGTCCAAGGAGTATAACCTAATCTTAGTGATCACATCTATATCTGTCATCCATATAGAAATAGGAACAATCTAATAATTTGAACCTACATTGTCTCATAGTTTTGGGGCATGTGAACATACCCAACTCGATGCTAAATGCTACTCCATTTAATTTGTATGCTCATTCTGTTGGAAATCCTCTTTAAAATCTTGTATAATAGTTCAGTACAAAAACCAACTGTATATTTGTTAAGTTAAACTGTAGTCTGAAACCGCAAAGTGGATTTCATATCTAAACTGAGATAAAAATACTAAATCTTTATCAAAAATCCAAAAATGCACTAGTTATAGGGTGATCATAGCATAATAAAGCTTGAAATAGCAATATTCAACTAGGGGTTAATACCCATGCATCAAATTCATGTGAAAATATTATAATATTCATTCTTGATATTGAAGGTATTGATAATTCTACTCAAAATCTGGAAAATACTACAATACGCGTGAAAATACAAAAATAAACGTGGAATTCATTATCAAAATAACATCAAATCTTAAAATCCTTCAATTAGCAATATTGGGTATGAACCCTAATTCGAAATTCATGAAATTTCATACAAAATGAGCTTTAAAACTAATTTTAGGAACAAGAATGAAAGGATTATCGTTGTTGAAAAACCCCACATACCTTAATTGATGCAATGACTAAGAAAGCTTGAACTTGAAACCCTATTTGTGATCTTGAAGATGTATTAATGAATATCTTGAATTGGGATTCCTTAAATTTGAGCTAATGGAGGAAATTCGATTTCTTGGAGGTTAAGTTTTGAGGTTCTCCGGTTTTCTTGGTAGGAATTGATGAAAAGTGAGCATATAGTTCTTAGAATAGGTTTAATTTTGTGTTATTCATGAATTGTAGGCTTGGTAATTGAAAAATTGCCCTATAAAAAATTTAAATCAAAAATTGGGAAAACCTTAATTTGGCTGCCCACCGAGACACTCCACTATTGCGGTGCTTGACTGGAAAAGGGATGAGCATAGTTTTGCCCATCAATGCGATACAGTGAAATCATGTCGGGCTAATGGACTTGGGGCGAGTCTCAATTTGGCCATCGACATGACACACTAAAATTGCATTGCCTCATTTGAAAAAAGGAAGTGTGGGAATGAGAATTTCACCGTGACGTAACATAATTGCGGTGCTCCACTAGAATTTGACAATTGCGAAATCATCTTTCACCTTGATACGATGACTATCAAAATGCCCTAATGTTTTACTAAAAATGCCATAACTACTCAACAGAGTATCAAATTAAGGCTTAATTGGTATCGCTGAAAAGTTGAGAAAATTGTCTAAACATTGGTGGGTCTAGAGATGGAAAATTCTAAAAGTTTCAAGAATTATTATTTTTCAAAGCTAGCCCTTGCAATTCTTGGAGCTAAACTCAGCTAGGAAAAGTACAGGGTATTACAACATCATTTCATGTTACAATACCTACTAGATGGTACACCCTACATTTTTGTAATCCCGCGGATATATGACATCCGCAATTAAGTCTGAAGCTAAGCCCCTAATCCATGCTTTTTGCAAGAATTAGAGTACGTAATAAGACGAAGAATTCCTCCTTACTAACATACTAGGTCATGGAATAGTGTGCCTCCTTACTAACACACCATACTATGAAGAGACATACCTCTTTACTGATATGTCATTTCATAAAACCCGCACCGGCAAAATACAATTTCAGGCTATGAGTTACTTAAACTCATGCCTTCTTTGGATAACCATCTAACTATCTTTAGCCTATTTTTAGTTCTAAAAAAATCATGGTCATGTTAAGTTCTTAAACATACCTTTATTTCATATTGAGGGCTCTTTGTAATTAGGTATCGCCATACCTAGACTTGTAATCCATTTCATATCGTAACTGCTCAAATCCCTTGTCTTACACAAGAATACATTAATAACCACCAAAATATTTAGACAACATAAAATAATTCGTGTCGTAGGAACATAGAATACTTATGGAAAGAATTGTACTTTCAAGATTTTTTTTTACATAAAGTGGAAACCTACTTCTTATTTCGCATGCAACATCTTTAATTTAACAGGGAAAGTGAATATACACCAAGAAAACATTCCCTCCGTTTAAAACTAGTCCACGTTAAATTCATAATTGATAACAAAACCTTTAACCCATATTTTAGACCATGCAATTGAACAATACCTAATAGTTTAATTCAAATTGATATCATGATGATAGAGTAAATTCATAATTCATGCTCTCTATTTAATTCTTCAAACCCAAGATACATGTACACGTGAAAATATTAGAATTTTAGGGAAAACTTCATAAGAATATATACACATACTTTTTACAAAGATGGTTTAATGATTCATACTATTCAAATAAATCTCTAACTCTATGCATATATTGATTTTTTGTATATTTAAAGCTTACTGAAATAGTAAACAATGCTCATGGGGTTTAGGATTTGTCTCACATACCTTTTGATGGAAAGGAATTTGAATTAGCTTAAAATCTAGCCTTGAAAGAAACTTAATTTTTTCTTGTTCTTTAGAGTGGAGAGGATTATGAGCTATTTAATACTAATAAAAGATGAAAAATAACACTTATGGTATGATTTAATTCATGGGGGAGGAGTTTGGGGTGAGGAAAATACCAAAATACCCTTTTTAAAAATATTATATTAGTGCAGATCAGCCCTAATTTGGGTGACAGAAACCTTTTGGTAAAATGGGTGTAAATTTTTACTCCAATATCGAATTAAGGAGAAACCAGTGGTGTTTGAAAGAAGACTCGAAGACCTTCATTTTGACTAAGCACGCCATCTAAATCTTCATAGTTTCAGAGTAATAGTCAAAGGAAGTTGACCCAAATAGAAGCATCTGCTAAAACTCTACCGATAACAAGTCTTCTACTCATTTTTTAGTTAAGGGACCTTTGTGATCTCAATTAATGTACAAATAGATTCCCAAACTACATAATTGATAACACACTTATTTTTACATAGGAGTCATTGGATTTTTGGACCTTTACGTTCCATCCCAAAAATACGGGTTGTTACACAAGAGTCTTGTAATTTTTTTATTGTTAAGGCTCAATTGTTTGAGTGAAGTTGGGGTTAAATCCTGTAGAGGTATAGGTCATGGTTTTTTACACCTCTTTGAGCCTGGTGTCTTCCACGTAAACATCACTTGGCAGATTTACTTTCTATTTTAGCCAGATAGGAACAAATTAGTTAAATTTTTCCATCAATAGGTAATTATTAGGTTATACTAAATAATTATTAGGGCATGTACTCTAACAAGTGGTATCAGATCCGGGACACTTAAATAAGGTTAACACATAAGTGCAGATTACTATAATGAATTCTGCAGCACCTACTGGTAACAGTGAAGGTCAATCCATTACTAGGCCACAAGTCTTTGATGGGTATCATTTTGCTCGGTGGAAAGCTAGAATGGAAATGTTCATTTAAAGAGAAGACTATAAGTTGTGGGATAGAATTACTGATGTACAACTATCCCAATAAAGATAGATGATGGAGAACAATTCAATAAAGTAAGAAGTGAATTTACTACTGATGATTTGGTTTCACTAAGGAAAAATGTAAGTGCAAACAACATCTTAGTGTGTCAACTAGGTCCAGTTGAGTACAAAAGAGTATCTACTTGCACCACTACTAAGCAAATTTGGGATGCCTTAATGAATGTACATGAGGGAACCACAAAGATTAGAAAATTCAGAATTTCTATCCTATTCATTTAATATAAGGATTTCAAGATAAAGGAAATCGTCAAGAATCACTACCTTAATCAATGAATCGACTTATTTGGGAAAAGTCATCTCTACTAAGTAACAAGTTAAGAAATTGTTGAGCATCTTACCTAAGTCTTAATGGGATAATCAAGATTACACCAAATAGGGATGCAAATGATCTAGCTAGTACGACTTCGGATGAAGTAGTGGGTAACCTGAAGACTTATGAGATGGAAATCGATAAAGCTAAGAAGAACTGACACTGGTACTATGATAACATGATTCTGAATATGAATGTTGCTCACATGATATACTTATACTGATATAACTAGTAACATAAGTGACTATAACTGACAATCCTAAATCTGATAGAACTAGCTGACTTATGTACTGAATCTGAGTTGACTATATCTGACAGTCCTGACAGTTCTTTTACTGCGACTGATACTGAAACTCTGCGAAGTAGTCATCTAACCGACATGACCTATATGTGCTATATTAGGTGAACTGGGGTCTAATTTGTACCCTGATTGGAAGGATGTCAATACTACGCCACTATTAAGGACAACCGATGAGTGACCCTAATATAATACATAACTCTTGAGAGAATGGTGGGAACCCTTATATAGAAGGTAAGCCACCTCATCTACCCTCATATAGTAGGATATGATGTCTCAACATATGCTAATTATATAGTTCTGGAACATAAGGATTTCTTCTAAGAATCACACCCTCATATAATAGGTGAGTTCCCATTCTTGGGTTTACTCGGTGCTAACTCCTACTCCCATCTAAATGGACACTGAACACGATTAACTAATCTGAATATAGACCGAGTTACTGAATTCCGTTGACTGATGAATTACTACTAATATCTGACGACTTAACTGAGTTCATTAGAGCCTAGAGATTTCCTGAGTAATAAGACTATCTGAAGTTTAAGGATCATAGATTGACTGAGAGTATCGTGAAAACATGTTAGGCTCTAGGCACACCACTAACGTGTTGGGTACAAGTACCCTCATAACTCGATAGAAGGAAATAAAAAAAGCATGACTTACTTGAACACATGACTAATATCATAATCCATAATTTAATTATTGAAGCATTTCATCAAACATGGGATATGCATAAACTTGTACATACATGGGGATTTCATTCTATCATACTAATTGGGTACTTTTCCTTCACTTAGGGATTTAATCAAACACATGATAGGCATAGTATGTGTAAACAATATTTTATAACAATTAAACGTCATGATTCAATTCTAATCTCATCATTCAAGGGTTTAATTATAGTTTTACATGGACCTACACATATAGTAATCAATTCCACATGGAATATATCACCAAACATGGATAAAGATTTGATTAGTCATTTATCAACATGAACACTAGGAAACCAACAAGAAATTCATAAAAGAAAATCTAAAAACTTGAATTTAGAAAAAGGATTCTTGGTCTTCATGGATAAAAGGATTCCATGCATGAACACTATGCATAACTGGGATGATAGATCCTTGAAGGTTGTTGGACAATTTCAAGACTGGTTCTTGAATTTTATTGAATTTCTTGAAGAAGATTTGGATTTTGTTCTTGGGATTAATCTTAGAGAGAAAAACCCTAGTTTTGTTGTTGTAAAATAATAGTGTATAAATGAGCAGAGGTCAGATATAACTGGGTATATAAAACTTAGTGGGTCATGTGATGGTGAGGTGCAATTGTCCATGGGTCGATAGTCTGTCAAACTCACAATCGAACTGAGACAAAACTAGGACCTACTGCTATGGAGTGATGGTGGGGTGCGACAGTCCCTCGTTGGGTCGACAGTCCGCCGGACCCTTGCATCGTACTTAGCTAGAAAGCTAACTCACTGTCTTGATACGATGGTCGTGGTAAATGATCCGATGCTTTTCTGATAGTCCGTCGGCCTGCATCGTCGCTCCTGGGCGGTTTTTCTTTCTTCTAGATTTTAGCCTTAACTTCTTCATCTGACTCCAGTTTTTGATGAAATTGGTATCGATGGAAAGATTATTCAATTTTCCAAGTGATAAAAAGTGAAAATCTTAAAAATACCACGTGTAGAAAAATGGATTCTTATTTCAAAGAAAGTTCTAACATCCTTGAGATGATTTCAAGCTAGGAAAAAGGTATGGGTATTACAATATTTCCCCTTAGAGAACATTTGTCCTCAAATGAGACTGAGAGTGAGGGGATAAACTTAAACTGACGTACATACTGAACATGAATAATTAGAACATAATCTCATGACTGACATGAATGATAAGATGAACATAACATATTTAACATACATATTTGATGCATGTGTAACTAATTCATGAATGCTTGACTGAGTGTTCTGAGGAACTATGTTTTCTTACAATGATAATTTATGTCTGATGCATAATTATATAATTGAAATGATACGTGAATGCATGACTGAATATACAATGGTACTTGATACCATGTTTGTGATGAACACTGAATATAAAACTAAGTAATCTTAAGAAGAACTGTTACTTTAATCTTGATCTGAGTTGAAGGAGAAGAAGTGCGGATACCTGGTACACATGTCTGCTTATGTTTCCCAAGTAGCTCCCTTGATGGACTAATTTCACCAAAGAACTTTGACTAAAGGGACTTCTTTGTTCTGCAATCTACGAGTCTGATAGTCTAGGATTTCGAATAGAATCTCTTCATAAGAGAGGTTGTTCTAAATATCTATGCTCTGAATAGGGACTAAAATTGCTGGGTCACCTATACACTTATTAAGCAAGGATACATAGAAGACTAGAAAAACTGAGGCTAGATCTGAAGGCAATTTGAGCTCATAAGCTACCTTCCCAAAGTGACTAAGAATCTTGAAGGGACAGACATATCGGGGACTGAGTTTTCCCTTCTTGCCAAATCTATTCACTCCCTTCATGAGATATATCTTTATATAGATAAAAAAGCCAATCTTGAACTCGAGATCTTTTCTGCGCACATCTGTATAAGACTTCTATCAGCTTTAAAAGCCCAGAGTCTTTCTCTAATCAACTGGACTTTTTCTAAGGCATAGAATACCAAGTCAGGCCCTATGACCGAGGCATCACTAACTTCGAACCAACCAATTAGAGCTCTATATCTCCTATCATAGAGAGCATTGAATGGAACCATTTTAATATTGGAATGATAGTTATTATTGTATGCAAACTCAATCAAAATCAAGTGGTCATCCCAACTATCCTTGAAATCAATTGTACACGCCCTTAGCATATATCTGAGGATGAAAGGTTGTACTAAGATGAACTTGGGTACCAAGGCCCTTTTGGAATGCTTTCCAATAATAAGAGGTGAACTGGGTACCTCTGCATGAGATAATGGATAATAGAACACCCTGCAATCTGAAAAACTCCTTCATGTAGAGTTTGGCATAATCTTCGACTGAATAAGAGGTATGGACTAGAAGGAAATGGGTTGATTTGGTCATTTTGTCTACAATGACCCAGAATGAATCATGTTGATGATGAGTTTGAGCCAAACCCATCATGAAGTCCATGTTTACTTCTTCCCACTTCCAATTAGGAATAATAAACTCCGGCATAGGACCACTAGGCTTCAGATGTTCTATCTTAACCTGCTGAAATATAGAGCACTAAGCCACATACTCTACAATATCTCTTTTCATGTCACTCCACTAATAGATCTCCCTTATGTCACGGTATATCTTTGTGTCCCCTGGATGAATAGAGTAGTGTGCACCATGCACTTCTTGGAGAATTCTTTTTGTTAAGTCATCTATACCTAGAACACAGAGACGACCCTGACAATGCAAAACATTTTCTCCCCCTTGGGAGAAAACCTCTGCTTTTTTTTCTGGACTGACCTTTTCAATTTGACAAAGTTGGGATCTCTATCTTTCTTTTCTTTTACCTCGAAAACTAGAAATGATTCTGAACTACTCTGAACCCATATATCTCCCTTTTCTATTTTGACTAAGCAAATGACGATTGCCCTAAACATTAGTCACAGCTTGGGCTAGTACCTGGAAAGCTGCCCAAAACTCTGTATGTGATACACTCTCATTCTCAGGATCTACTGGCTGAGGTAGCTAATCATTCACCCCACGGACAAAATCTCTGTGAAGAGGCATACTCTATAATTGGAAGAAAAAAGTGGATTAGACTGAGGATCAACTTGAGCTCATACTCACTCGCATAAAATGATCACTGAAAGAAGAGGAACTGCTCTTAAGAACATCCCATAGCCTCTAGTATATAAATATGGTGTGCTACACACCCATGCACAAGACTCAACTAGATTCATCTTTTCAGACTCCCTAGGACACTCTTAAGCCTTAGGATCTGATACAAAGTGTGTAACACCCCGAGATCCCATCTCGAGATGTCACAGGGTGCTTATAACCCCGAAGCACAACAAGCTAACACCTTACTGATATCTATACCTGCACACTGCATAATATCTAAAATAAATATGAAAACTAGACATAAGGTTCAACACATCAATGAATACTCATAATACAAAAAACTAAATACTAATACATCCATCTAAAAAACCTCTAAATTGTCTGAACTGTAGTTTTGATGGGAAAGGTCCCCAACTAACTCCATCAACTAAAAATAAAAAAAGTCTGAAGAAATAATAGTAAACTGAGATTCTTCCTCCAAAGAAGAGGACTCACTGGTACTGCTGCTGATCGGGACTAACCTTCTAAGGATACTCTAGATCCTATGCCACCAACCCTAAAATAATCTTAAAAGTAACAAATTAGTACACATATATAAATGTACAAGCTATAATCACAATCATCACAATTCTAGGCACTGAAACTCGGATACCACTTTACTGATAACTGAACTCACTACTGACGTAGAGATACTGAATTACTAACTTATCTGACACTGATTATGAATTTACTAAATATATTCATATCAAGGACTGAATTCTAAGCTTACTGCTTTCGACTAACAGAATTAGAGATCAACTTTTCTAATAGATTATTCCAGAAACGATTATCAAGGATAAGAAGTATGATTATATCTGAATCTGACAACAAGAATACTCAACAGAAACTGAGATAGAGATCAAGCCTATTTCATAAGAGATCTCTAGATATGATAATAAGTATCTATATATGAGACCAAACCTATCTGCCGGGATGGTCCATGAATTAATGGAACTATCTAAGTTCCTCACTGAGATAGACGACTGTACCACATAGTCTTGATTTTGGAAGATTGATACTGAAACTGCAAATGTGGGAAGTAGTTTCTTAATCAACATTGCCCAACCCACCACAGGTGCAGTCCAACCTATAATAGTAGCTGGAAGGGTGTTACTACTATGTCACGGATAAAGACTTCTCTGGTCAATCCTCTCTGACGAGATCAAACCTCTCTGACGGTGACAACCTCTACTTATGGGGACTCCTGCATCCTGTGCTGGCTGCATAGTTCTGGAGTTTAGGGATTACTCCCAATGACTTGGCCTTTCTAATGGGGAGCCGCTATCCCTTCCCTCACTTGGTTCTAGCACCTACTCCCAATTGAAAAACTCTGAACTAAGTTCTCAACTGAACACAACTAATCTGAATCTATTACTGATCATGTTTCTTAAAAGATCTGACTGAGTAATGCTAAGATTACTTAGTTTAGTATATGATGGAAAAGGTATCCAATCATGGTATCTCACTGATGATATAGAACTTGAATAGATTACTCGAATTGCTTCTGAGATTAGAATTGAATCACTTGAATAATATTAGATTTGAGTTGATTACAAGGCTGAGGCTAAATTACTAGCGATACCGAGATTCCAGAGATAACTGAGATTATTGTGCTTTCTTATGTTCTGCACTTGTCTAAGGATGCAGAGTTTTATAGTTCACTGAGTTTTAAGAATCATAGCTCAACTAGAATTATCTAAAAACTGACACAAGCTCTAGAAAATAGTTCTATTGTCAGGTATATATACCCCAAGGACTCGATAGCATAAAAGTAAAGCATAATCATTCATTCATTATCAGGATCATTCATATATCATCATAATCATTCATGCTTCATTACAATCATTAAAGCATCTTCACGATTATTAAAACATCTCTTCAACTAATCAGGAATCATATCATATGTTTATTCTCATGATCACTAAGACATTGCCTCGAGCATTTAAGAATCAAAAACATCTATTCATCAACACAATCACCAAAGAATCACTACAAACATTTATGGATCATCAACATCGGCTCACCATCATATACTAGCCTAGAGAAGATATGTTATTAGATTACACCCCATTCATCAAGGTCTTACATCACGTACTTCATACTTATATCAGTCTTGACATGTATTTGACTGTCACTTGATTTGGGGAAACTTCATACTATCATGTCATAACTTACTTGCTAACCACTTGGATTGTATTAAAAACATAGCTTATATCAAAGAGCGCTTAATTGGGGAATTTACAACCATCACATCTCCACTTGTTCACTAAGGTCCTTCAACAAAACACTAGACATGAATGGGTTCACACTTATTTGGGAATTTCATACTACCATGCAATAATTCATTTGCTTAGGTGTTTTATCAAACACTAAGCATACATAAAATAACATACAATTTGGGGTTTCATCTTCAACATACTACAATGGCCCTTATACTTTACCTAAGCTCTTTATCAAATCTATGGGGAACATTCTTCACTTATTCAACCATTTCTACACCCAAAAGTGATGAACACATCACATAGAAAACAAATTCAAGAGGGTCTATCACAAATATCACATGAATTCCATATACTAGGGTCAAAGCTCATAAATTTTGTAGACAAAACATAAATCAAAACTCAACAACACATTGAACATCAATTTCAACTCATACAAATCATTGATATCTCATAAACATAAAAATCTTTGAGTTTTGAAAATGGTTCTTGAGCTTCTTGGATGAAAGGGACCTAAGAATCAACATCTACATACCTTAATCTTTCAAATTAGATGAATTCTAATGCTTGAGACTCTATCTGCACTTGTAATAAGTGATTCTCAAACCCACACTGTGAGGAACTTGATTAATGAAGAAATCTTGAAGATTTATGCATGAATTTTTGGAAGATTAGGATTCTTGAATTGAAATCCTATATATTTCTCGATAGGGAATTGGAAGAGTGAAATGACAAAATTAGTGTTTGGATGGGTTCCTCATATTTATAGAGACCTCCAAAAGTTTGGAAATGACCAAAATACCCTTGCAAAAATGTTCTTAAATTGCTGAAAAAAAATAGTTGATGACATCTGTGACAAATCATCAAGTTGGTGATAGGTCATCACGACTTGTCGTCACAAAAGGGTGAAATTTTGAGCTTCTAGTTAAAGTTGACGACATCGGTGATGGGCCATCACGGGCGTGATGGCTTGTCATAAAATATCATCACCAGGGGTCGAAATCATCCCTGGGATGACGACATTGGTGATACGTCTTCACGCTTGTGACATCTTATAACGAATATCGTCACTCAGTTTCCCTACCTGACATGCTAGAGTAAAATGCGCATAACTCTTTTCTCCAATATTGGTTTTGGACAAAATTAGTATTGTTGGACAGATAATTCAGATAGATTTCATTTGGTATATAGTAGGTCCTCTAGTTCTATAGATACGAGGAGTTTTGTTGTATTGAAGTTGACCCAAGTTTTGATAGTCACTAAAACTTGAACGATAGGAAATTTTTTAACTCGTCCATGAGTTAGGGGACCTCTAAGATCTTAATTCATGCTCAAATAGATTCCCATATGATTCAAAGTATTTCATACGTGGGAAGATATTTTTGAAATATTTAGACTCGGATTTTTTCTTTGCCAAATACGCTCTAAGGCTCAGACTGGAAGAAGATTTTGCGAGGTATTATAGAATGGTGTTGTCCTTAGCAAAAACTCACACCTACTAAATTTAGAAAATTTTTGATGATCTCTAAGAGTTTGAAGTACTGCTCTGAGATGGTCTACAAGATCTCGCTAACTACGAGAATAGACCAGAAAATCATCTATGAAGACTATGATGAACATGTCCAAGTACTGCTTGAACACACGATTCATCAAGTCCATGAAAGCAGCTGGGGTATTGGTAAGACCAAAGGACATAACTAAAAATTATAAGTGACCATACCGAGTGCGGAAAGCTATTTTTGGAATGTCACTTTCTCTGACTCTAAGCTGATAATAGCCGGATCTGAGGTTTATCTTTGAAAAAACTGGCACCCTGATGTTGGTCAAAAATGTCATCTATTCTTGGAAAAGGATACTTGTTCTTAACCAAAACTTTATTAAGATGACGGTAATCAATACAGATTCTGAGGGAACCATCTTTCTTGCGCAGAAATTAGACTTGTGTACCCTACGTGGAAACACAATGCCTGATAAATCCCTTATCTAAGAAATCATTCAACTGTTCTTTTAATTCTCTAAGTTTTATTGGTGTCATTATGTATAACAAAATAGATATGGGCTGAGTATCTAGATGAAGATCAATGTCGAAGTCTATTTCCCTTTTGGTAGGAATCCCTAGAAGATCTTCGGGAAAGACATCTGAATATATTCAGTTACAATTAGAACTAAATCAAGACTGGGAGTCTCAGAACTGGAATCCTTAACCCAAACAAGATGATAGACACATCCCTTAGATATCATTTTCCTTGCCCGAAGGTAGAAAATGAGCTGACCTCTGAAAGCGGATACTCTACCCTTATAGTCAAGGATGGGTTCATTCAAAAACTAAAACTGGACTATTCTGTTTCTATAGTCAACTGTGGCATAGCACGAATGAAGCCAATCCAATGTCAAAAATGGCTTCAAAATTAGTCATCTCTAATTTAACTAAATCTGTTGAAATGACCTTTTGAAATATCATAACCGGGCAGTTTCTGTATACCCACTGGGCTATAATGGTTTTACCCACTGGGTAGAGATTGAAAAGATATCTACTACAATTTTGGTACTAGTTCTAAAATTTCCTGCTATATAGGGAGTATGAAAAGATAAGGAAGCACCTGGATCTAGCAAAGAATAAACATGCACATGAAAGATATGTAATGTACCAGTAACCACATCAGGAGAATTTTCCTGATCCTATCGGTACTGAAGAGTGTAGAGATGATTTAGGTGCTGCCCACTAGTAACACTGGAGATGGCACCCTGCTTAATTGGGTGACCAGATTAAGCTTAGGAATGGTTATGTAAACCCTGAGGACTTGGCAAAAGAAAGTCTATAACTCTATGGCCTGGCTTGCCACATCCAAAACAAATACCACTGCTACCTCTACAAATACCTTAATGGTGCTTTACACAAGTCAAAGAAAGGGGATAGGTGTGGGCACTGCTAAAACTGCCCTGAGACTTAGAGCCTAAAACTTAATCTTTGTTACCCTCTCTGAACTTAGGAAATGGAGCACTGGCTAAAGAAGGGGCTGGAACTGATAACTTAGGATGAAACAAAGAATGGTTTCCTCCAATTAATTTAGGCTGAACAATGTTGAAACTATCTATCTTCGCTCTCTTATTCTGCATCTCCCTTATCTTAATTTTTTGCTCCTCTATCTGCTGAGCATGATTCATGAGCCTGGCTAAAGTCGTGTGATAACACTCAAATTACATTCTTGAATGGGTGTAAGCAATTGTTGTCAATATAAAACCCAACTAGGTTGGGGTCGAATCCCACAGGGAATAAGGTGTGAACGTAAATTTATTTACGAAATAATTTACTAGTAGTTTATCATTTTTGAAAGTTGGGGGTTTAGAGCTCCCAATATATCAATCTTCACTTTCTGAATTTTTAGAGTTGTTATCAATATAAATGGGAAACTAGGGTTATGATCACCAAAGTTTTCAGGTATTGACAGATACCAGGTAATGCTAGAGATCCTCGGAAGGAGTAGAACTACAGAATATCCCTGACTATAATACTATCATACTTATCTCTCAACCTCACCATACAATTTATTATCTAATTCTCTCAAACTTAGATAATTTATCTGTATCCAATCGGATGTTATCTCAGGTAGATTAATCCAGTTATGGCATTAATCATTAAACAGAAGGTTGGTGCTTCCGAGTCCCTGTTGATAATTCCTGTCCTCTAGTCTATTTCTCCGTTAAAAGCAAATAAAACCTAAGGCATAATCTAATGTTTGCAACCACTAGATTTTAGTTAAAACCACAGAATTTTAAGATGTTCTACTACTCTTTGAATTCGTTAAAGACCTAGCATCATATCAAACCCGGCTAATAAAATTAGCCGCTCATGATTTGACAAAGTAAATCACAAGTTAAATTCATGATGATAATGATAAACTTACGTATAGATGGAAAACAACAAATAATTTCTTCAATTAAATCCCAAGTTAGAAACCCAAGAATAGTTGATGAGAAAAAACTAAAAATAATTGGCAAAAGAGAACAATGTACATGTTTCTTCCTCCAAAATTCTTGTTTTGAATAATGAAAACTTCCTTTATTAAAAACCCTAAAAATTTCTATTTATACTAAAGCCTAATTAAGGAAATAAAATAACAAAATCACAGCTGGGCTTGAATTTAGGTGATGCCATATTGGTGTTGGTCGTCAGGCTTCTGACGGCGTCTCAAATATGTCGTCAGAAGTCATGCCATCTTGACCTGTTTGCCTCACTCTTATGATGTCCTATTATGGCTTACCACACTTGTGACGGCGTGTATCAAATTTCGTCAGACCTTTAGCCTATTTCAACATGTTCTACCTCACTCTGATGGCATAATCAGACGGCTTACCACACTTGTGACGATATATTGAGAATGGCGTTACTCTCATCCAGCAACTCCTCTCCACTATTCTTCTTGACGCCTTTTTTTGGTAGCTTACCATATCTCTGACGGATTGCAAGAAATGTGGTCAGAAGATTTTACTTATTTTGTTTATCTTTCCTATTTTTTCTCCCATCCTTGCTACAATTAGAATATCACAAGAAAATGATCAAAAACAACCAAAAGTCGCTTAATACTTCGCAATTATTTAGAGTTAAAAGCCTCAAATGTGTTAGCATCTGCTCACACATCAACACCCTCAACTTAAAACAATTTCTTGTCCTCAACCAACCAAAACACAACTAAGAGAATACAACAAACATTCAATAATCAACAACCAATTCTTAGCTCAAAACTCTGTGTACCACCTCGAAGGTGTCAACCAACTCAAACTGCTATGCAATTTATTGAAAAGCAACAATGTAACACAAAGGCTTCTACCCATGGCATCACTAAGTGCCAAAAATCATGCATGTAATGTACACTGCCCAAACAAGCAAGTAACTAAGCAAGATACTAGTGTGCCCTCGCAACAAAGAAATTCCCTTTTCCTTTCATTATCAGCAATCAAGTTATAATCATGGGGATAATCACAAAGACTCTCGCACTCAGATTGAAGTTCAACCAGTGTATGTCAAATACCATATACTTGCCCTTATCGTCATTACCAAAGTGTCCAGACACGTAAGCTAGGATCACTATAGGAAATTTATAGAAGTCGTGTGGGGAACTTCTTATGAACTAAGCTCCTTAACAGTGGAGCATAGATTTTATGAAGTGTGATCTTGAGGTACGAGAATGTGTATGAGATAAAAAAGTTGGTCACTTTGCTTTCAATCCAATCTCTCAAGGGAAAGGTTTTCTTGCTTAATTATGATCAAGTTGGAGAACGAACGAAGATATTATGTATTATAGCTAAGGAAGGAAATAAATAAACATGGAAACCAACTAAACTACCGGGAAGGTGAAGAGTTTAAGCCTGGGCTGGGTCAGATCCAACTTAACATCTGGGCCCGTAATACCTAACGACATAGAAAAATGCCATCAGAGTTGTGGTAACTCGTGAGGCAATATTGTCAGGGTTAGGCAGACACTTCTTCATACTATACCTCTCTGACATCATTTTTTGGAAAGTCGTCACATGTGTGACGTCTTACCATAAAGGTCGTCAGGGTCCTTTTTAGTAGATAATCTTGATTTCACCTTTCAGGTATTAAAATCCTAACTATAAGAATAAAAACTAACCTAAAAATAAATGAAAATAAAATTTTAGGGTGCCTCCCTCTAGTGCCTGATTTAATGTCGCGGCACAACTCAGTTATCTTGGATACTCAGACTTTTCCAAGACATCATACCGATACCTTTTTTCATCCTCATAGAATACATCCACGACTATGAATATACTCATATCTTCTTGATTCACTGTGGATGAGTGCATTTTAAACTTTGCTTCATTTTTGCCAACTCAAAACTTGAGGTCATTGAGCTCCAAATCAACTAGCACTCTTCATGTGGCCAATAATGGTCTTCCCATAATAATAGGTACCTCAAAATCAACATCATAGTCTAGAACCACAAAATCCACAGGGAGAATAAACTCAGCCACTTTCACCAACACGTCATGTGGAATACCCATAGGTCTTTTGATTGACCTATGTACCATCATGAGTTATATGTTTGAAGGAGTAGGTGCCCCTACATCAAGCCTCTTATAGACGTCCAGCGGCATCAAATTAATACTTTCTCCAAGGTCACAAAAAGCTTTCTCAAATTTCACAAGTCCTACTGTGCACGGAATAGTGAAAGCACTAGGATCAGACTTTTTCTGTACTAAGTACTGTGACGAAATAGCACTATAATGGTGGAGATTGTCCACCATCTAATAGCTTACTTTCTTCTTCTTCATCAATAGATCCTTCATAAATTTAGCATAGCTCGGCATTTGCTCAAGCGCCTCCATCAATGGCACCATCACTGTCAGTTGTTTCATTATTGCCATGAACTTGCTAAATTTTTCATTATCTTCTTTCTTCTTCAACCTCTGTGGAAATAGAGGTGGTGGTCTTGGCATTTTTTTCCATACCACTTCCTCTTTCTTGTCATCTTCTTTATTTGACATGTCAACGTAATGCTACAGATCCTCGGACTGAGTAGAACAATAGAGTTCCCTAACTATTACACTATCGGACTTCTCTCTCGACCTCACCAGACAATTTATTATCTAATTCTCTTGAACTTGGATAATTTATCTATATCCAATCGGATGTTATCTTAGGTAGATCAATCTAGTTACAGCATTAATCATTAAATAGAAGGTTGGTAGCTTCCGAGTCCCTGTTGATAATTATCGTCCTCTAGTCTATTTCTCCGCTAGAGGCAAATAAAACATAAGGTATAATCTAATATTTGTAACCACTAGATTTTAGTTAAAAGCATAGAATTTCAAGATGTTCTACTAATCTTTGAATTCGCTAAAGACCTAGCATCATATCAAACCCTTATCCTTGGATCCCATAACCCCGACTAATGAAATTAGCCGCTCATGATTTGACAAAGAAAATCACAATTAGAATTCATGATGATTATGATAAACTTACGTATAGATGGAAAACAACAAACAATTTCTTCAATTAAATCCCAAGTTAGAAACCCAAAATAGTTGATAAGAAAGAAACTAAAAATAATTGGTAAAAGAGAACAATATACGTTCTACTCTCTAAAAAATTCTTTTTCTGAATAATGAAAACATCCTCTATTATAAACCCTAAAAAATACTATTTATACTAAAGCCTAATTAAGGAAATAAAATAACAAAATTACAGCTGGGCTCGGATTTAGGTGACGTCATATTGGTGTTGGTCGTCGGGCTTCTGACGACATCTCAGATATGTCGTCAGAAATTATGCCATCTTGACCTGTTCTGCCTCACTCTGAAGATGTCCTATGATAGCTTACCACACTTGTGATAGAGTGTAGCAAATGTCGTCAGACATTCAGCTTAGTTCACCATGTTCTGCCTCACTCTGACGATATATTCTGATAGCTTACCACATTTGTGATCACATATTGAGAATATCGTTACTCGCATCTAGCAACTCTTCTCCACTGTTCTTCCTGATGCCTTTTTCTGGTATCTTACTACATCTCTAATGGATTGCAAAAAATGCCATTAGACATATATCAGCTCACTTGTACCAGATTTTACTTATTTTGTTCATCTTTCCTATATTTTCCTCCCATCCTTGCTACAACTGCAATATCACAAGAAAACGATCAAAAACAACCAAAAGTTTCTTAAGACTTCACAATTATTTAGAGTTAAAAGCCTCAAATATGTTAGCATATACTCACACATCATCATGTCACTATTTAGCATGGCGAATCTGTATTCATTAACCATACTATCCTTCACCCCTGAAACAAACTTACTCATTCTTGCCTACTATCTATAACCATACGAGGGACATATCTGGGTAATTATGTAAACTTAAGAGAATACTCTTTCACTGTCATATTCCCCTACATGAGGTTGATGAACTTTACCACCTTAGCTTCTCTAAGCTCAAGGGGAAAGAGTCTATCAATGAAAGAAGAAGCAAACTCTTCCCACTTAAATGACCCTCTATCGTCTACCCTATCTAACCTCCATTGCTTGAACTAAGTGTGATCAACATCCTGCAACTGATATACAGCTATCTCAGCACTCTCAACAGTAGTTAACCATATGATGTATGTCACTTTCTGCACCTGATCTAGGAATTCCTAAGGGTCCTCATCTTTATAGACCCAGGAAAGGTTGGAGGATTCATTCGAGTAAAGCCCCAAATTCTGGATGCAACTATTTTGGCCATTATATTAGCTGGAATAAAAGCTGGACATTTATTCTGAGAAGCAACTGACTGCGCAAGAGTAGTGAATACGGCCCTAAACTCTGACTGAGCAACATGTTCATCCAAAGAATCTTCTTGGACAAGCTGGGTTCTTCTATTGGGAGGCATGTTCAGAAATAAGGAGAAGAAATGGATTAGACTAAGAGATTAGATTGAGATTATGCTCATTGGCATGACATGAATACTGAAAAAAGGGAAACTATTTCTAAAACATCTTATAGCCTCCTGCACATAAATATGGCACACAACACACCCATGTACAATACTCTACTAGATGTGGCTTTCAGACTTCCTAGAAGTCTATTGAACCTTAGGCTCTGATACCTAGTTTGTAATGCCCCAAATCTTGTAACCAGAATGTTACGCAGTGCTCATGACCCCAAAGGACCATAAGCTAACCCATGATTAATATCTGTACCTGTATACTGCATAACAGACTGAATAATGTAGAAACATAAATTGAAAATCCATAAGGTTCACTTAGATAAAGTAAAATATAACATCTAAATGGGGTATGAAATACCAAAAACCACTAAAATAACTATCTTAATATAATAGTCTGGAAAGCCTCTAACTGGATGAACTGTTTGAATGAGGAGTTGATGAGACATGTCCCCAAATAAATCCAACTAATAAATTTATTAATGACATAATAAATTAATGATCATGTCCTCGAAAGATGAGGACTCACTTTTAACTCTGATTGCTGAGACTGGATTGTTACTAATGCTCTGGAGCTCGTGTCTCAAAACCTATGATATAAGACACTATAGCGTGAATGCATAAGTATGACTGAATATACTGGTATGCATAAGAGGTGGGATAAATGCTTGGGGTTTATATGCATGAACAACAATAATAATAGACTGACTATGATGAGCGTGAGAATACATGCATGAGGCATAATAACTGATACTAGTACTGTAATAACATAATTTTGAATGTGAATACTGATAAAATAATATATAGATACTGATATAACTTATAACATGAGCGACTATATCTGACAGTCTTAAATCTGAAGAACTGGCTGAATTCCATACTGAATCTGAGTTGACTGTATATGACAGTCTTGAAAATCTAAAGGGCTATCTATGTTCTTTTGATGAGACTGATGCTAAAACTGTGGGAAGTAGTCATCTAACTGACATGCCCCATAAGAGCTATATTAGCTGAACTAGGGTCCAATTTGTGCCTTGATTGAAAGGGTGTCAACACTAGTAAGGAAAATATGTGAGTGGTCCTAATATAATAGGTAACTCTAGTGAGAACGGTGGGAACCCTCATATAGAAGGTTAAGCCACCTTATCTACCCTTATATAGCAGGCTATGATGTCTCAACCTATGTTGGATACATATTTATGGAATGCAAGAATTTCTTCTAAGAATCACACCCTCTTATAACAGGTGAGTTCCTATTCTTGGGTTAACTCGGTGCTAGATCTTACTCCCATCGGAATGGATACTGAAAATGATTAACTAATCTGAACAAGGACTGAGTTACTGAATTCTGTTGACTGATAGAATACTACTGATATTTGACAAATTGACTAAGTTCATGAGATAATGGAGATTTCCTGAGTCATAAGACTGTCTGAAGTCTAAGGATCATAGATTGACTGAAAGTATCATGAAAACATGACATAGCTCTAGGCACATAACTAATGTTATGGGTACAAGTACCCCCAGGACTCGATAGAAGGAAACTGACTAAGCATGGCTTACTTGAACACATGACTAACATCATTATCCATAATTTATATATTGAAGTATTTCCTCAAACATTAGATTTGCATAAACTTGTACATACATGGGGATTTCATGCTATCATACTAATTTGGGACTTTTCCTTCACATAGTCATTTAATCGAATACATTATAGGCACAGTATGTGTAAACAATATTTTACAACAATTAAACGTCACTGTTCAATTCTAATCTCATCATTCAAGGGTTTAATTATAGGTTTACATGGACCTACACATATACTAATCAATTCGACATAGAATATATCACCAAACATAGAGAAAGATTCGATTAGTCATTTATCAACATGAATACAAGAAACCCAACATGATATTCATAAAGGAAAATCCATAAACTTCAATTTAGAAAAAGGATTCTTGGGCTTCATGGATGAAAGGAGTCCATGAATAAACATTATGCATACCTGGGATGATAGATCCTTGAAGGTTCTTGGAGAATTTCTAGACTGGTTCTTGAATTCTCTTGAATTTCTTGAAGAAGATTTGGATTATGTTTTTGGGATTAATCTTAAAGAGAAAAACCCTAGTTTTGTTGTTGTGAAATAATTGTGAATAAATGAGAAGAGGTCAGATGTAATTGGGTATATATAAGTGGGTGGTAAATGACCAAAATACCCCTGTTAAAATGACTTAAAATAACTAAGCGGGTCATGCGACGGTCTGTCGGACTGAGACAAAATTGGGACCTACTATCATGGAGCAATGGTGGGTGTGATGGTCCATCGCTGGGTCAACAGTCCATCAGACCTCTTCATCGTACTTAGCTAAAAAGCTGACTTACTTCTTCGATGTGACGATCGTGGTCGATGGTTCATTGCTTGTCTGACGGCCCGTCAGCCTACACCATCGAATTTTTTTTTTAAATTTGTAATGATGGAAAGCTTATTCAATTTCCCACGTGATAGAAACTAAAAATCTTTAAAAAAAAAACAATGTGTACAAAAATAGAGTCTTATTTTAAAGAAAATTCAAATATCCTAGAGATGATTTCAAGCTAGGAAAAAGGTATGGGTATTAAAACTATCTCTTTGCCTATGATGACATCCATGGTAGTTTTGGATTTGTATTATATAGAGGTAGGGAACTTGTTGGTTGGTCCACTTATTTGAATTACAATGCTATGTGGGTTTGGTGGACTTTAAGACCAATAGTGGAATCACGTATAATGAGGTCACTTGAAGAGGTAATGAAACAATTGTGTCTTATGGCTCCAAAGAGAAAGGTAGTCTTACCTTTTGGATTTAGTGATACCATTATGACCTTTGTAGTTTCTTTATCTCTTGATACTTGTCATATCCATTCCCTTTGTAACCATCACATTGAACTCTTCTTGACTAAAACAAAGGATCCTTGGCTATATTTCAAGTATGTACAACCTTGGCAAGTTGAGGTGATTCGTTGTGCCAACCCTAACCCTCGTATCATGAGGAGTTTGTGATTTTTTGTTGTTTCTTTTTTTTTCAAGGTTTGGATTCGAAGTCGAATTCTTTTCAAGAAAGGGATGATAATACAACACAAATGGCCATCCTAACTTTTGATGACATCATTTGAGCCAATACAAAGATATCCAAGACATGGTCAAGCAAAGAGCTCAAGAATGTGCTTGGAGGACCTAATTCGAGTTCCAAAGCAAACAACGCCGTGTTTGGAAGATATCTTGGAGTCGAGAAATTCCATGGCATGAGGAATAAAGAGCCATTGTGGGTTATTTTTGAAATAGCCATTTTTGGGCTATTTTTGTAATAGGCTAGTTTTTAATAGGCAACTAACATAAGTAGGTGCCTTGGTATTTCATTATCTAGTTTTTGGATGATAATTTTTACATGATGTATTCATGAGACTCTATGGGAATGTTTGAGTTCTTGGAAAAGCATTTCTCGAACCTTGTTTAGAAATGTTAGTTGTAAGGGCGAGCTAATCCCCTTTGCGATCACCGTAAGAGTTAGGTTCCTATTGATAGTCATTAAGGGAGGT
Organism: Capsicum annuum; assembly: GCF_002878395.1. NCBI lineage: Eukaryota > Viridiplantae > Streptophyta > Magnoliopsida > Solanales > Solanaceae > Capsicum > Capsicum annuum. The sequence continues at coordinate 233,804,089 of NC_061111.1, read as the reverse complement.
TTTAGGATTGGATACATCCTTCGATTTGCCTTTCAGTATCAATTTTCTGTCTATCTTCCTATCTTGGTTATTCTATCCTTGTATCTTTATATTTTACATCTTAGATTCGAGTCCTCGTGATATGATTCGTATCATTTAGCCTGTGGAGTAGTGTCCTTATCTATATATTGTTAATAACAAAAGATGAATCCCTCTTATTCTCCCAAATATCATTATTTAATTTGTCCATGTGTCATCCTATAAAATATCCATTGCTGTTACTTTTTTTTATTATTGTGAAATAATAACTTAAAAAATTAAAAATATGTAAAAGTTTAAATTTAATCCGTCCACATGTAATCCTTTAATATATCCATTGTTGTTACTATATTTTTTTTAATTTTTGTACTTTTAAATAATTAAGTTTTAAATAATGATTAAAAGGATGAAAAATATGTAAAAGTTTAACAACTTCTATAAAGTACAAACAAAAAACTGTACATTCAATTTCAGTTAAGCTATAACAATTGAAAGATTCAAAAATATTAACTAATTTCTAGAGCGTACTTTTTTTATTCTAGTACTAACGTGGCAAGTATAAAAAATAATTTATAGAGTTAACTCTTTTAATTCCATAAGTTACCAAGGTATATTATAACTCTTTTATCAGCATCTTATTTATCCATTTATCCACTGCACAACGGCACCCGACGTATTTCACAACTATCATTAGTCTTATCCTCAAATGTTAAATACCCTTATTTTTCTTCCCCTTCATCTATAAATTCAATTCATCTTCCGTAGTAACCACTTATTCCTTCGTACACCACTACAACTCTTACAAACCTTACCACATTCTAAATAAACCTTCAAATATTAATGTAACCAATGATTTCTTCTTAAAGGTTTGCAATACTTTTAATCCTTAGCACAATCTGCACATACCTGCATACATCAAATATTAATGTTATCACTAATTCCTTCATAAACTACTTCAATTGAAATGGTACTTCAGCATAAAAAGGTATTAAATTTTGTTTACGATTGTTCATATTTCTTATACTCAGATTGTTTCCATTCTTTATAAACCGATTCTACAGTTTAAATATATGTTTTTCTGTTTGTTGCTACTACTTTAAGATGTATTTTTTCACTATTTTCAGGGAGATAGGATACAAGCTTCTAATGCAGTTTAGTGCTTAAATAATTCAAATTAGAAATCAAAGAGCATGGATTATATTCTAGTTCAGTCAAGTTTCAGCTGAAGAAAATAAATTCAAAGTAATTGCACATTCAATTTACTTTTACATATTGATAAATATATGTTTAATCATTAGTGTGTACGAACAATGTCAGATGATTTTGTGCACAGAAGAAAAAATAGAAGCCAAATGGTGCAAATTACAGTACACTATGCTCAAAGATAATGATGTTTCAATGAGATGTCGATTTACCTGGTATGGTTGTATAATCCACGTCCCATTAGAATCATTTTTTTTGTATATCCTTTCTTGAACAATTCACCCTGTGTAAATGCAGAACAAAATTTTATGTCAAGAAAGTTTTTAATAGGTATTTATGTATGTGAACTCTCTCAAAGACATGGGGTAGATTTAGACATTGCCACAAATTATGTGGTATAGCAAGCAATAGGAAGGAAGCAACATGTGACAACTAAACATTTGGTAAGTACGTGCAATTTTCAAGGTTCATCCATTTCTTTGGTAGAATATATTTGAGATTTCCAGGTTTAGCAACGACAATGTACACTCCCTTATTCATAACTTCAATTTGAGGCTTCATATCAACTCCATTAATATACATCAAAGGCCTCAGTGTGTTGCAAGCTCTATACGATCAAATCAATTAGTTCTTCACTGGGAGCAATCGGCATCATAACCTTTTCCAGTCTAACAACTATAACAAGTAAATGAATTAGTAGGTACGACGATAAAACTATATGGACATTCTACACATAAGAAAGTATTTTTTTATCATCCATTTTAAATAACTGTCTAAGTGGCTTTCCTTTGGCTCGTATTCACTTGGAAAATTATTATCTTTTACTGGTCTATTCTATCTGGTATACATAGTCATGCCTGCTTTACTCTATATCTAAACAATTTTTGACATCTTCCAAAAGAGAAGATGAATTAGAAATCGCTTTTAAAAAGCATGAAAAAACTAAGAATACAGATAATGCACTAAACATAAGCAATCAAGATGTGGTGGAGAATATTGACCTAATTGACATAAAATTTGTAACACTGGGAGAATACTGTTATGCAATAATTGTTGAGTGTTTATAATTGTTAGCACAAATAAAAAGAAGAAAAAAAAGAACCATTTCAAGAAACCACTGAACATCCACATGTTATAATTTATAAATACATAGTTTGTATATAAATGGAGTACAATCACTGCTTACATAGGAGAGACATACATACCACATATCAACTGGCCCTATAGGCTGTTATACGTATGTAAAATGCCTGCAGTAGCAGTCTTTATTAGATTGCTATAAGGGGAAAATGAGGAAACGAAAGGATTTTTTCCACAATAATGTGTCCATCTTAACATATTAAAATTTCAAATATCAAAAACAAAAAAGCAGGAAATTCCACAACATGAACAATTTCATCTTCATGATTATCCACATAACTAGTATCATTTAAACAACATATCTGTAACAACCTGCATTTTATAATAGAACAAAAAATGTCATTTCTATGCGTAGATGATTAAAAATCCATAAATCCTACGCAAATTTTCCATGTTAATCAATTATGTAGTGTGGTTAATTGAATGAGCTTTCCATCGATATAAGATTCCCCCAATTCCGATACTCGGACAAGATGTTATGGCTAACTTAAGTCCTAGTCATAAAACACTATCATTTTGGTGCTTGGCGCGTTGCAGAGGTGGTTTATTTAATAATTATTAAATTCCAATAGCCTAGCACAATTATGGCGCGTTGTGCTGAAGTTCCCAGTCCCAAATAGTAGGACCACATGATGGCTCCACATCACGGTGACCCCAAGAATCCCATTACTCAATTTCCAGTGAGCCACCGTGATAGTGACCCATCGCGGTGGCCCATAAAATTGGGCTCCCAGTTCTATTTTTATTCCATCTCATTAAGATTATATTGGGTATGATTCACCCCCTTATCAACTTAAATACGAGATTATACTCCCAAGTGACCGCATTATTTATATTCTCTTCATAAATTCACAAGAACATTCTCTAGGATTTCAAACTAAAAATCCAAATCACTCAAGATTCAACCGTGATTTTTCAAAACTGATTGAAGATTTGGAATCCCCAAATCGTAGGCTTCAAGAATCAGCCATTAAATTTATAAATTGAGGTATGCGGGGTTTTTCTAAAATCTCATGGGCATAGAAATCATAATTTTTAAGAAAGGGGTTCTGGATTTATGAATACATTCAAGTTTTAGAAGTATTGATGATATCATTTTTGCCTTTATGCATTCCCCCAAATTGATTTGAAATTTATATATATATATATATATATATATAAATATATATATATACATATACATATATGTGTGTGTGTGTAAGCATATGTTTTAAGGTTGTTGATTGAATTGAGGGCATGACTCATGAAAAATCCCTCTGTTGTTATGATTTTCCTTTACTTATAATATGCTATGAATTGTTTTGAATGCATGTCAAAAAGCATGGTAAAAAATGTCTTGAATTGTGTCATGATTGGATTATGATTTGGATTTCAAAAGAGAGGGTAGTTGTGTTGATAAATGTTGAAAATATTCATTTAATGGAAGAGTGCATGATTTTTGATAAAAGAACATGACCACCATATGGTTGAAGGATAGTTGCATAGTTTTAACTTATGTTTTGGAACATGAAATCTCTTATACTAATTGCAATATTGGGTGGTCTGAATTGAGTTTTAATGAAATAATTATGTTTAATGGATTATGGCTTAGAATTATGACTTGCAAGTCTCGGTATGATGATACCAAAATAGATAATGCCATAATAGACTTAGAGAATCTTAGAAACTAGATTTTTGTGACTTAAGATTTCAGAATAATATGTGTTTAGAAATGGATAAAATTAGTAATAAAGAGATGTTAGGTGGTCCCCCGAAGAAGACATGAGTTTCAGATAACTCTTTTCCTAATACTGTGATTTGTCGATCTGGGTACATTATATTATGCTGGCCTAGTGCACTGTGGCATATTAGAGATAGACACTCCAACCCTTGCGGTACACTTGGGTTGGGGGCTTCCTGCCAAGTCAATGATGGACTCCATATAGCTCATGGGGTTTTATACTTGTAGGGGTGTACCACCTAACTCAAAAGTAATACGAAGATAAGAAATTTCATTGACATAAAGGTTCTTAGGATTATCAAAATATTACCCATATGTTTTGAAAACTATTTTATGAATGATGTTTTGACAAATCGCTCTCCATTCTTTTAATTATATACAAGCTTTATTTTTTATTACTTTACATACCAGTATATTTGTATTAACCCCCTACCTCCCAGGTTCAGAGGCTTAGTCTAAGGGTCTGGCTAATTAATAGAGTATTCCAGAGAGAAGTGATCCGTGTAGTAGTGAGCCTTCTTTGTTTCAGATGGCCTATTATTTCAGATTATGTTATTCCATTAGTTTTGGTCTGCTAGGGCCTTGTCCTAGTTTTTAGAATAATTTAGATATGTAGTAGAGATTTAGCAGACTGAGTCAGACCTTATTTAGATGATTTGAATTGCTACTTTCATTCTTATATCTTGAATCTCATAGTTAATGACCATGTTTCTAGATCAGATTGTATTTTTGCATCTTCTCTTATTATATAAATATTGTGCATGACTACAAAATAGAGTAGGACGTCCGAACCTTCAGGGTTTGAGATGTTCGTCACAGCCAATCCCTAGTTTGGGTCATGATAAACTTGGTATCAAAGCATGATTCATAGTCCCAGGGTGTCTGCAAAATCTCATCGGTTAGGTTATTATTTATGGATGTGTAGCGTACCATACTTATAAGATGGAGGCTACTAGGCATTTAGAAATATTTCTCTTTGTTCATGTTCTAGTTCATGCTATGGAGTCAGAATGTTCGTCTTTCATACTCTAATTCATACTATAGTGTCGTCCATACGGATGTAAAGTCATCCCAATTCTTTCCTTACTTTGATGTGCTCATATATGTCTTATTTTTTAGGTGAATCCAGTGTAGAAGTTTAGAATATAAATGGTATGGACCTTTCTGATTGAGCCATATAATATTTTGAAATTGTACAAGGACTAGTGAAGAGTTCGTTAGTGCCTCAGAGTGTATTGATTCTAGTGTGAACTTTGACTATGATGAAATCGTATTTTTCCAGCTTGCGGTATTAAGTATATTTAGTCCTTTTCAGAATTTATGTTGCAGATGTCACACCTTAGGGGGGATTATGTGTAGAAGAATGTTGGAACTGTATTTCCACCCGAGTAGTAATATAAGTTAATTGTCAGCGTCATGAACTATTGGTGGTGATGTTGGACCAAAAAGTTTATGATGTGAAGTCACAAAGTTAGAAGTGAGAGCGAGGGTGACTTTCATTTAAATAAATATTTTATTTGAATAACCGATGTTTGAGGATAATTTACCTATTTAAAGTGGTAGACTAATGTGGTAGCTAGTAGCATGTATGGATTGTATGGTAGTCTGTAGGGGGAGTGTTTGACTCAAATTTTTATTCATACAGAGTAAGATATTCATTCTTAGATCATTGATTATTGTGTGTCAAGTTTCAATCTCTTGTACCCCTATTATCATTGTGTTGTTGAAAATCAAAGTCTAGTGGAGTCTTATGGGATCTATTTTAATTCACTAGCAACTTGTTGTCCATCTTGTTAGTTCTTGTATTGGTTGGAAATGGGGGTTTAGAGGCATAATGGAAAGAAAATTGGTAAGGGAAATTTATTGAATGTATGTATAACTGAACCTTTTTTCATGAGATTGAGTTGGTATTAAAGTAATACATCTTTATATGTTAGTTTAGTATAAGGTAAAGAAAGAGTTATTAGCTAAGGTGAGTTGTTGTTTTCTCAACGTATGAAAATGGCTAGATTAGCTAGTAAGTTATAATTATAGACACAAGGTTGGTTGTGTAACTTGAAGGTAGTCTAAATGTATGCTTGGGTAAGTAAGTGTGATGTGAGATGGCCGTATAAGTAGATAAGATTGTATGGAGTAATAATATAAGATTCAGGTAGACCATTTCTATTTTGTGACTCTACTCCCCTTGACCTTCTTTTGTTTGGTAGTTGTAAACTAGTAATACTTGTGAGAAGGTATGTAGTAGGTTTTGAGGTATAGCAGTGATGTCATAAAGGTGTTTTGGTTGTGGGTTGAATATAAATAAAATGAGATATTTGGGTAGAATATGACAATTTGATGCTTTCTTCATTAGTGATAGATGATTGATGCTAGACTATAGGCTTGAAGTGTTTAATTAGTGCGTGTTAATGGATTAAAATAAGGAATAACTGTAAGGTCATGATTGATTATTGTGGCTATGGAGTTCTAGTGTACTATTATTTCTTATTGTTTTATTTCATAGTTTCCAAGCGAGAATTGTGTGTAAGGTTGGGTTATAAATCATGTTTAGACCTAGACATTAAGTTTGAATAGTTGATGGCCATGAAGGTAGATGTGATTATTTTTTTGTTAATGATACTTGTTTTATGGAAGTGATATAATAGGCAAGAGCTTAAGTTTATTTGACTCGTAATGAAGTATGATGTTGTATGTATGAAGTAGAAAAATGCCAAGGTGATATGAGGTTACGGTATTTTTCAAAGACTATCACATGTTGTGTGTGGCTAGTGGTACTGTCGAGTTGCTAGGTGGAGAAAGACTAGTTAGATTGTATATGGTGTTCTAAATAGCAAAGATTAGGAGATTTAGATAGATAATGTTAAGCTTTTTGATATGGTCTTGATACTCATAGTAGATAGGTATAAGTTTGGAGTCATGATGCTCGTAGACTATGACAGAAGTGGTATGGTCCGTCAAAGGTTTTGAGATATCCATGTTTAGTGCTAGAAGAATTTGAGTGGGTGAATGTTTAAGATATTATATGATGACTTTTGGGGCCATTGAAGCCTAAGGGTTGAATCTTAGAAGGAGGTATTAGCATCGGTTGCTATACATGAAGATACCATTTTACAGGGTAAGTTTAGTTTTATGTGTATTGTTATATCCCCGTCTCTAGAGTAAAGTGATTTTAGTTTATACCAGAGTGTATATAGTAGTTCAAAGACTTAGAGTAATGGCTTAAATATAAAGGGGAGATGATAGAACGAGTAACCAAGTCAAGTTTTTAGATGCTAATAGATATGCCAGTAAGTTGTGGAATTGGTCGTGAGAAATAACGATGCTCAATCTATTTTTATTTCAGCAGTTTACCTCAGTTATTCTGACACATACTCATGCTTTATGTTTTAGCTTCATGATCATAGCTCGTGTTCATGCATATGATAAGGAATCATGTACTCTCCTAGTTCCTAGTATAATGAGTTCGCAGTTTAATTAGCAGTCAGAATCGCTTTTCGTAAGTTATGAATTCCAAAATAATTCAGATCATGCATTTCATGACTCTTGTGCACATGTGATACTCTTAACGATCAGTGAAAATTCAAATTTATATCAGGTACGTCCTCAGATTAGATCTCTTTAATGAGTTCATACTGTGAGTACTCTATTTCTCATGCCCCAGTAGGGTATCAAGTTATGCTTAGTACGCCCCTTATGTTTCGAATCCCGATATTCCTATTTGCAGTGATATTTTCCCTTAGGTTGAGATAGTGATGATGAATAGTTGTTTAGATAGGAAAGAGTAAACATTTCTTGTTTATGAAAGATGGTTGTAGGCTTATTTGAGTTAAGGCAGTAATTGTGGAGTATGTTTGAGGCTGAGTCTTTGATATGTGTCAATTTTAGTTGAAGTTTTATGTGTTATATTCAGGAGAAATTGTTGTGTGCTTATTTTATGTAAGTCTATAAGTTGAAAGAATGTTGAGGTGATGTTTCGTGTATTGCTTTGTTAGTTGAGGATATTTTATGTGTATTATATGAATAGTGTAGGGGAGTTGTTATTGATAGAAGTATTAGAGAGTATGAGAAATATGCTTTATGAGTGGTTGTTAGAAGTGCATATATGGGTATGAAGACAGACTTGAATGTCATGTTTGTATGCATATGGATGGATGCCTTGAGTGTTTGTCAATGTCTGATACAAAGTTGAAGGTGATTACTGGATTGGCAATAAGAATTATGCATGAGATGAGGAATTGTGAAATGCAGAGTGTGCAAAATTCATGATTCAGACTAGTACTACCGTATTATGTGGTGCGTCGTGTGATTTTGAGTTAGGCTTGAAGATGATGAGGGGATTTAGATCAGTTTAGGCATTAGTAGATGGAAATATCAGCGGCCATGTAAGAAAAATAAGCGGAATCAATGAGCATAATGTTTAAGGGGAAAGTATAGTTGAGAGAGTATTTTAGAAGTGTGGCTAATCTTGAAAGTAAGAAGTTGCAGTTCCTAAGGTTTGGTAATTATATCCTACTTTACGAGTTATATGTCTATATTCCATGCTATAGAGTAGTGTCATTGTTGTGATTCCTTAGTTGAATGAATTGTGTATCTCATGTCAGAGATTCTTTGCTCCCCACTGCTACTAAATCTTCTTTAGAGAGAGTCTTGAAGAGATACTCCAGTTAAGTATAAGTGTCTAGTATGATTCAGTTTAACAGTCAGGCAGACAAGTTGCTGTGGTTTTCCACCTTTCCACCCAGCCCTAAAGTAATACCTCGTATTTTCGTGCTAGAATTCTAGCCATCTGCGCTTCTAAGCTCTAATACAAGTGATTTTCACATGAATACAAGTTGCATGATCATTATCCTAGTCTATGGAGTAGTTTAGAGTTGGAAAATACTCATAGCAATGACCTAGAACAAGGTTGAGCTAAGACCAATTGATTCATCCAAAGTTTGACATTCGATTCTACAAGGGTCAGCTTCAAACAAGAATATCTCTTAATATACATAGAATTTTTCATCCCAAGACCTATCAAATTTTAGATATTTGAATTAACTTTCCAACGATACCAATTTCGCAAATATCCGATACCCGAGAGAAGATTATGCCCATTTTTGTGAGACGTAGTAAGGGTGTGCGATGGCCAATGCACCGCCCAATCAAATGTGTGCGATTTAAAGTCCGAGGCATACTTAAATGTCTTCCATAAGGTGTGTGACACACACCTAAAGGTTTTCCATAGGTTGTACACCGTATACCTCACTTTCAATTGCCAAAAACTCTCCTATATATGTCTATAACACGAGATTAAACTTCCACAACATCAAAACAAGTTTACTTTCTCTCAAAATCACCAAGAACAACCTTTAGGGTTTCAACATAAAAACCCCAATAGCTAGATATAAAACAGTGAGAATTCTATAATTTTTACATGTTCGGAATCCCCATTACGAAGGCGACGAGTGACACCCAAAAGTTCGTGAATAGCATTATGCCATTCGAAAAGTCATTCAAAGCTTCAAGTTTAAGGTATGTGGTGTTTTCAAACAAGAACACCCTTTAGTTCTTTTGCCCAAAAATACTTTCTTTTATGAAGTTATGTATTTTATACATTTTACTATGATTTTGAAGCAAGAATTTATATCCTATATTGATTATCATTAGATTATGATGTTTTTGATATTTTAGAAGTGAAATTATATGAGAATGTTGATATTTTGTGCCTTATGGCTAAATTTCCAGATTTTGAAGGAATTTATATATGTTTATGATGTAAAGCTTGAACCTTGATAACTTTTCATATGATGTTGAGACATGAGTTTTGAACTCTAATTGAGATTGTCATTTTTTTAGAAATCATGTGTTATAAAAACTTTGTGTTTGAATGAATTGAGATGAAATGAAGTTTTGTCCTTTTGGTCATAAAAAGGAGTTGATTTCAACCCGAGATGAGAAAAGAAATCAAAGCTAAGTCCCATTATGAATTGTTGAATTGCTTATTTGTAGATTTTATTTTAAAAAGATCTAAGCTAAGTCTGAGAGTAGTCTTTAGCACCGAGCGGGAGGTGTAACAGGATTGGTACTTCCCTAGAACTACGTGCCCCCATAGGTTGTGAGCCTGAGGCTGATTTATATAGTGATCACTAGTGTTTGGATTGATGATTTAATGTCCTACTCTGATGGCAAGGATAGGACAGCTCTCCCCAACGTGGATTACATGTTGGACTCCATGTAGCTTACATGGTTTATCTCGGTTGTAAGAGACTCCCAATGTGTGTGCGTGTATTCTCCTATATACTATGAAAAGTCTTATTCTTCTATCTGAGCTGAAAATATATTTTTTTGAAAGACTGAGTTTGAGAAAGTCATTGTTTTCGAACGATTTAATGAACATATATTCCAAAGATAATTGTTATGAGATTTGATTTCTTTGATGATTTGGAATCGAGATGGAAGTGAATTGAGATTTATTATGATGACTCACATGTTTCACCCAATATATTTTACTCTTTTATGATTATGATGATTTTAATTCTAGCTAAGTGAGTCGTTTATATCAGCATGCATAATTTTATAAATTGTGATGATATTAAGATATTATTTTATATAGGCATTGCACTCCCATATGATCGGTACATTTCTATGGTACTGACCTACATATTCGTATGTGGGCTACATTTTCTCGGAATGTAGGTACAAGGTATAGTGTACATCTTCAGATCCAGTCAGTTCGTGGCATCCAATCAGCAGGTGATGAGTCCTTTTAATTCAAGGGCTTGAGTTAGTTATACACTTCTAGAAGTGTTGTATTTTCTTTATTCAGTCATATTGAGTTGGGTTAGTCGGGAGTCATGACCCGGCTACCTACAGTTAGTACTAGTAGAGACTTCATAGATAGTCAGTAGAAGTTGATGTATTCTTTTTCAGGTTTGGTTGTAAAAGCAGAGTTGTAATCTTGTAAATTTAGTTTTGTATCTATCATATTCAGAAAAGAGTTATTTTCCATAGATTTGTATAGATTTATACTTTTTGTTCAGTTGCTTATAAGTTATGCTAGTGGAAGGGTTAGTTTGGGGTCACTTGTGATCTGAAGAACCGTTTGACTTCTCGGGACCTGATTTTGGGGCGTTACAAACTTGGTATCAGAGCACAGAGTTCAAGTGTCCTAGGGTGTCTATGAATCCATGTCTAGTAAAGTCTTTCAAAATGATACGGAGATGTATGTACTTTTCTTCGAGAGGCTACAGGGCATTTAGGAAATATCCCCATTCTTTCAAGTCTTAAATTGTGCTATAGAAAAGTTCTCCAAGAAACTTATACAGATTCTCATCTTACCTTAGTCAGGCCATCTCTGGCTTATTTCCAAGGTATCAGAAACAGTTGAGCTTAATTCTTCATAGATAGTTATGAAATTAGAAGAGAGCTACAAAAGTATCCTATTAGTAATTTTGAGTTTCGAAAACTGAAGTGCTTTATTAGGCCTGTAGAAATCGTGCACTAAGACCGAGTCAGATATGCTTTCAAATTTCTCCTTAGAATTCATAATGATGTTCTATACTCCCTTATCTATGTATTATTCTTGAGAAAGCATGATCAATAAGTTCCAATTTTCCCCCCAGATAATGCTCTTATATTTGCTGGCAGAAGTTTCAGAGGTTTCATAAAGTGGCTTGAAAGGAGCCTTCTAGTGTGTTATATGTCCTTCAAATTTAAGTTATGCCCTTGTGCTTATGAGTTATTTAATTAAGACAGAGTAAGTAGTATTCTTAGATCATTGAATGTTGTGTGTCAAGTTTCTATCTCTTGTATTATGTAATCTTATTATCATTATGTTTGTGAAAAATCAAAGTCTAGTGAAGCCGTGTGAGGCCTATTTCGATTCACTAGCATAGTTTCTTTGTTATTCATATAATTTTCTTAATCAAAACACAAAACCAAAGTTTAGTGAAGTCGTGTGAGGCCTATTTCGATTCACTAGCAACTTGTTGTTTATCTTATTGTTCTGGTGTTAGTTGAAAGTGTGGTTTCTGTGTAGTGACAGAAGTAGTAACGTTTAGTTGAAAGTCTTGTGTTAGTTGAACTTGTGGGTTTAGAAGTGTAGTGGCAAGAATGGTGGTAAGGGTGATTTATTGAATATGTATAGCTGAATTTTTTCTTATGATTGAGTTAGTAATGATGTGATATATCCTTTTTTGTTAGTTTAGTGAAAGTTAGAGAAGGATATTTTAGTTAAGGTGGATTGTTGTTTGCTTAAAGTATAAAAAGAGTTGTTGATGGTGTTTGTGGTGCTAGAAAAGTACAGTTTATTGGTTAAAGTACTTGGTGGTTGAGTATTATTAATTTAGGTTTTCCTGAGATTGCAAGAGAAAGTTTAGTTTAAATTTATAGAGCTACGAAACTAATTTAGGTGTGAAGATGGGTAAATAGTAATGATGTGAAGAAGGGGGGTGTGCTAACGAAATATGAATAAGATAGGCCACATGATCATGATCGATTGTCATCGTGAGATTGGGTTGTAAATCATGTTTAGTACTAGATATTAAGTTGAATAGTGAATGGTTCGGTTGTTGATGCTAGTTATATGAAGGTTATGTAGTAGGTCTGAATAGTGTATGCAGGAGTGTAAGATCATGTGTTCATAATTAAGTATGATGTAGAGGTGTGCCCAAGGTGCTATGGGGCTGCATTATTTTTTGAGGATTGTTGAATATTGTGTGGTTAGTAGTAACGTTGAGTTGCTAGGTGGAGAATGGCTAGTTAGATAATTTATGATGTTCTTGATAGCTAAGAGGAGTTATGATTAAAGATGTTGAGTCTTTTTAGTATGATTTTATTCTCATGGTTTAGAAAAAATATAAGTATAGAAGTATGATCCTTGTATGCTATGATTATGTGATTAGAGATGTAGATATGGTTACAAATGACAGTGTAAGTCTTTGATGATGATTATTGAAGCTAGGAATTAAGGATGGCATATGGATGGGTTGTTCAAGAATGAAGTTGGTAAGTTCGAAATTAGTTTATTCTTGTGAGTTTAGCATTTATTTGTAGATCTTAGAATGATAAAATGATGGCTTAATCTATTGAATATGTGGAGTATGCCTTTAGGGGTATTTTTCTTATAGTTATATGTGGTTTTAATGATAGGCTTGAATGTCATGTTGGGTGTAAGATGATGTATGCAATATGCACTAGTCAATCCATATCAAGAGTTTTAAATTAGTCACTGAAGTGGTAAGGCATGTTATGCTTACGGTGTGAGCTCTAAGAAGATATAAAATATTGAACCTTATGGTTTAGACTAGTATTGTGGTTTGGCATGTTGTATCTTGTGATTTAGTGTTAGGCTTGATCATGGTGAGAGAACTTATTTTAGTTTATACCTTTGTAGAAAGATTTCACAGTGCCAATATGAGAATTATAAGTTGAATCAAATGAGTATGGTATTTAAGGGGAATAGTATAGTTGAAAGAGCATTTGAGAAGTGATGCTTAGCTTGAAAGTAAGAAGTTGTGTTGCCTACGGCCTAGCAATCCTATCCTAGTTTATGAGTTATATAATTATATTCCATGATATAGAGTTATATCAATGTTGTAATTCCTTAGTCAAATGTCCTGTTCAGAGAATACCCAAAATTCTTTGCTCCCTAATATCAATAGAATTTTGTAGAAAAGTGCTAAAGAAATACTCCATTTGAGTATGGGTAGTCAGTATGATCCAGTCCATATAGCCTGCAGTCTAGTTTAGCAAGCAAGGAGATAAGATCCTATAGATTATTAATTTTCCAGCTAGTTTTACTATCCGCAGTCTTATACGTATGTACATTCCAAGAGGCATTGTGTTTGTGTCCAATTAAATTATGAATTCAGCTCAGTTCATGCATCAGTTTCAGTTTCAGATATTAAGTCATGATTCAGTTCGTAAGTATCCTGTGTAGTATCGCAGTCTCTTCCTAGTATTTTCATCAAATTATTATCATTTGGGGATGAATGATCCAAAGAGGGGGATATTGTAATACCCCGAGTTTTCATACCATAAAACTCTCATCCTTTCTCACGAGATCAGATCCAGTGCAGAGTAATGGTTACCCATAAGTAGACAGTCTTATTTCTATCTTAGCCATATAGTTATTTTTCTTAAGGATTCAAGCACTTGCAGACCAATTCAGTAGCAAATTATTCTTGAGATCCAGTGATTCAGTTCTATCAGTTACACATGATAGCTTAAAGACTACTATTCCTCTATGTTTCAGGTTAATTATCCACATTGGAGAACGAATGTTCCCAAGGGGAAGATAATGTAATACCCCATATTTTTGTGCTAGAATTCTAACCGTCATTCCTGCACGTCTAAGCTCTAATACAAGTTATTCTCACATGAATACAAGTTTCATGATCATTATCCTAGTCTACGGAGTATTTTAGAGGTGGACAATATTTATAGCAATGACCTAGAGCAAGGTTGAGCTAAGACCAATTGATTCATCCAAAGTTTGACATTCGATTCTACAAGGGTAAACTTCAAACGTGAATATCTATTAATATACATGGAATTTTTCTTTCCAAGACCGATCAAAATTGTAGATAATTTAATTATCTTTCCAACTATATCAATTTCTCAAAAATCCGATACCCGAGCAAAGAGTTATGTCCATTTTCGTGAGAGGTAGTAAGGGTGTGCGATGGGCAATGCGTCGCCCAATCAAATGTGTGCGATTGGGAGTGCGAGGCATACTTAAATGTCTGCCATAAGGTGTGCGACGCACACTTAATGGTCTTTCATGGGTTGTACACCGCATACCTCACTTCCAAGTGCCAAAAACACCCCTATATATGTCTATAACAGGGGATTAAACTCCCACAACATCAAAATAAGTTTACTTTCTCTCAAAATCACCAAGAACAACCTTTAGGGTTTCAACATAAAAACCCCAATAGCTAGAGATTCAACCATGAGAATTCTATAATTTTTACATATTTGGAATCCCCGTTATGAAGACTACGAGTGACACCCAAAAGTTCGTGAATAGCATTATGTCATTTGGAAAGTTATTCAAAGCTTCAAGTTTAAGGTATGTGGGATTTTTCAACAAGAACACCTTTTCGTTCTTGTGCCCAAAAATACTTTCTTTTACGAAGTTATGGATTTTATATGTTTTACTATGATTTTAAAGCATGAATGTATATCCTATATTGATTATGATTAGATCGTGATGTTTTTGATATTTTAGAAGTGAAATTATATTAGAATGATGATATTTTGTGCCTTATGGCTAAATTTCCAGATTTTGAAGGAATTTGTATATGTTTATGATGTAAATCTTGAACCTTGATAAATTTTCATATGATGTTGAGACATGAGTTTTGAACTCTTATTGAGATTGTCGTTTTTTTAGAAATCATGTGTTATAAAAACTTTGTGTTTCAATGAATTGAGATGATAATGAAGTTTTGACCTTTTGGTCGTAAAAAGGAGTTGATTTGAACCCGAGATGACAAAAGAAATCAACCTTTATTGATTATTATAAAAAGGGTAGCATGATGGCTCCCGTTGTGAATTGTGGAATTGTTTATTTGTGGATTTTCTTTTACGAAGATATGAGTTAAGTCCGAGAGTAGTCTTTAGCAGCGAGTGAGAGGTGTAGTAGGATTTGTACTTCCCTAGAACTACGTGCCCCCGTAGGTTGTGATTCTGAGGCTGATTTATATAGTGATCACTACTATTTTGATTGATGATTTAATGTCCTACTCTGATTGCAAGGATAGGACAGCTCTCCCCAACATTGGTTAGACGTTGGACTCCATGTAGCTCACATGGTTTATCTCGGTTGTAAGAGACTCCCAATGTGTCTGCGTGTATTCTCCTATCTAATATGAAAATTCTTATTCTTCTATCTGAGATGAAAACATATTTGTTTGAAAGACTGAGTTTGAGAAAGTCATTGTGTTCGAAAGATTTAATGAACATATATTCCCAAGAGAATTGTTATGAGATTTGATAGCTTTGATGATTTGGAATCGAGATGGAAGTGAATTGAGATTTATTATGATGACTCACATATTTCACACGATATATTTTACTCTCTTATGATTATGATGATTTTAATTCAGGCTAAGTAAGTCATTTATATAAGCATGCATAATTTTATAAACTTTGATGATATTAAGATAATATTTTATATATGCATTGCACCCCCTTATGCTCGGTATGTTTCCTTGATACTGACCCACATATTATTATATGGGCTACATTTTCTTGAAATGTAGGTACAAGGTATAGTGTACATCTTCAGATCCAATCAGTTCGCGGCATCCAGTCAATAGGTGATGAGTCCTTTTGAGTCAAGGGCTTGAGTTAGTTATACAGTTCGATTAGTGTTATATTTTCTTTATTTAGTACTAGTAGAGGCTTCATAGATAGTCAATAGAAGTTGATGTATTCCATTTCAGTTTTGGTTGTAAAAACAAAGTTGTAATCTTGTAAATTAAGTTTTGTATCTATCATTTTTAGAAAAGAGTTATTTTCCGCAGATTATTATAGATTTATACTTTTTGTTCAGTTGCTTATGAGTTATGCCAATAGAAGGGTTAGCTTGGGGTCACTTGTGATCCTAAGCACCGTGTGACGTCTCCAGACCTGATTTTGGGGCGTTACACCTACTATCTGAAGTCTAATGCGTATGACCATCCCAGAACAAAATCAATTCCATCTATGTAAGTTGCGAGCTCAGTTTAGTCCAAGCATCATGTTTCAGATTCAGCTATTTAGTCCTGACTCTGTTCATAAGAGTTCAACACATAATCTCAAATTTTTCCAGCTATTTTAGCTCAGACAGTGTAATACCTTTGTGCGATCTAAATTTTTTTGCATCATGATTTGTACTTACCTAATCTATCACTTCCAAATACAAAGTGTGAGATTTGAGCATAAACACTTTGGGGTAAATTGTAATACCCTAAATTTTCCTAGCTAATTTCATCCCAAGAATGCCTAGTATTAGCCTCTAAATTGAATGATGATTATTTCATGAGGAATTTTTCTAGATTTCACTTTTTGTCATGTAGAAAATTCAATAAGATTTCTATCGATATAAAATTCGCCTAAATTGGATAATCGGGTAAGAAGTTATGACTATTTCAAGTTCCCTTTGTAAAACAGGGCCATATTGGTCAGTGGCGCGCCGCGCCACGAGCTAAATTAGCAATTGTCCTTTTTCCAGTGCCTCAGTGCAATTTTCTTCGCATCGCGCCAAGGTTCCAGGTCATAAAAGAAGGGGGCAGCACGATTGCTCCACGTCGCGCCATCCCTCAATTTTCCAATTATCAAAATCTAGTGACACGGCGTGACAACGCCACGTTGCGCTAGGGGTCCAATTCAGGAAATTTTACTGAAATTAAATAACGCGTCCAGGGTTAAAAAGGTCAGCTTCTCACCCCTATTTAAGTCCTTTAACCTGTGATTTAGCCATTCTTCACTCAAAAAACACTAGCTTCTCTCAATTTTCTCTCAAGTACAATCTAGGGTTTCAATTAGGGATTCAATTTCAAGAAAGTCTCTCTGTTAATTTTCATGAAATCACAAACTAAGGTATGCATTGTGTTCATTCATTGATTCCTTCCATCCATGAAGCTCAAGAACCTTTTTTTTATCAATAAATCATGGTATTTATGTTGTGGGTTAATTGTTATCATGTTGTTGATGTTGACTGATTTTAAAGTTGGAATCTTTGTGTGTTTATCATGATATTATGTTAACATGCAAGATAAATTCCATGAATTTAGCTGCTTATGATGTGTAATTTGATGAATTCACTTATGCTCTAAGTTGGGCATGCCAGGTTGTTGATAAAATGCTTGAAAGAGTAGAAATCATGCTTTGTAGATCAAGACATAAACTAAATGTGACATGCTTGTTATCCTCCTATATTTAAATGGTTTCCATGCTATCATTGTGGAATGTGTATGTTGTCGGAATGCCCATGATATTAGAACATGATATTCTGATATGATTATTAGCATTTTCGTCCATGTTAGATAGTATGATAACCCTGTACTTCGTGAAATCCACAACTTATAAAATTATGTATTGTTGATGTTTGTACTCGATAAAGTCATTCTTCATCAATTTTCTTCTATCGAGTCCTGGGGGTACTTGTACCCGAAATATTAGCTATGTGCCTAGATCCATGTCATGTTTTCATGATACTCTCAGTCAAGCTATGAATCCTTAGTCTTCAGACAGTCTTATGATTCAGGAACTCTCCATGATCTCATGAATTCAGTCAGTTGTCATAGATCAGCAGTATTTCGTCAGTCAACGAAACTCAGTAACTCAGTCCATGTTCAATGTCTATTTAGATGAGAGTAGAAATTAGCACCGAGTGAACCCAAGGATGGGTACTCACCTGTTATATGAGGGTGTGATTCTTAGAAGAAATCCTTGTGTTCTAGAACTATGTAGCCAGCATAGGTTGAGACATCATAGCCTACTATATGAGGGTTGATGAGGTGGCTTAATCTATTATATGAGTTTTTCCACTGTTCTCACCAGAGCTACCTGTTATATGAGGGTTACTCGCATGTTGTCCATACCAGTGGTGCGGTATTGACACCCTTTCAATTGGGGTTACAGATTGGACCCCAACTCAGCCATAATGGCGTATTAGGGGCATGTCAGTTAGATAACTACTTCCCATTGTCTCAGTATCAGTCTCAGTAAAAGAACTCAGATAGTTCCTCATATTTAAGGACTATCAGATACATTCAACTCAGTTTAGTACGGAACTCAGATAGTTCCATAAAATTCAGGACTGTCAAATATAATCACTAAAATTATTAGTTATCAGACTGTATCATTTATCAGTGTGTCATGTTATTGATAACGCTCAATCTACAGCTCTCGTGGGAGTGTAAAGCGGTCGTTAGCAAATATAGAACCCAACCTGGGTTGGGTATCGATCCCACAGAGAATAGCTTGGCCAACAAGCAAGAGAAATTACTAGACTTTTAGTGCAAGTCTCGTAGGAAAGGGGGGATTGTAGTATGTAACCAAAACAAGAATGTAAGAACTGAAAATAGCAAAATAAAGAGAGATTGTCACGTGTGTTGTAAACAATGAGAATTGAGGCGTTGGGGTTATGTCCACCTTCTGAGGTATACGTCTCTATTGGCTATGAGTGTGTAGAGTCTTGACATGTAATTGCTTATAGAGAATTGTAGTCGATGGTAAATCCAAGCGTCTCTCGACCTAAACAAGGACTATTTCACTTTAACTCTCTCGAGCTTAAAGCGTGACTAACGGTACGAATTCTCCAAGAAGTTAGTCCAGGTACGGCACTAGCTTTTTAATAGGAAAGGGTGTCCTACTACCTTGACATTATCTCTTTTCCAGACAAATAACTTTTCTCTCGAACAAGTCAGATGTTAGACTGGCGTTGGTCTATGCGTCTTCTTTTCTAGACAAATAACCTTTCTCTCGAACAGGTTAGATGTTAGAATGGCGTGTTCTTGTGTTTGAACCGCAAAGAATGTAGATTTAAGATGAAGAGAATAATGATATAAGCAATATACTTGTCTTGAACTCACAAACTCATAGCTATAGATAGTAACTCATTCGGCTTCCATAACCCCAACTAAGAGATTTAGTTACCCATGAATGCGAAGGATATCACGTTTTGCATGGTGGATGGCGTGAATAGTAGGTGTTTGGCGTGTGGTTTTAGTGATTCCGTAGCAAGTAACGATTCTCTTGTTGTGGAATTTAAGAGTAGAAGAATGAAGAATTGAGAATGGGTTGTAGGAAGATGTCTTAATTGTAAGGAGATGAATGAATTGTCAGAATGTCTCCCCCTCTCCTTTAAAATCTCTAACATGATAGGGTATTTATAATACTCCTATCCTACTCCTACTCAACTAATAAAATAAATAACCAAATCCTAATATACTAATGAAATCCTTGACCCAATTGTACTAGGGTAAGGTTACAAAATTATAATCCAAATAGAATGATGAAACACATAACCTAATTGCACTAGGTTAATGTATTATGGCAAAAATCCAGCTTTGTGTCTGTAAGTCCCAAAGTCTTCAGAAATGCTGTTTTAGCCCGGGACAGATTTTCCATGCAGCAGATTTAGTCCTTTATGCGTCCAGCTCCTTTCCATCTCGTTTGTGAGCTTTCTTTTGCGTCAAGTAAGCCATAAATTGCTGTATTTTGCATCATTTATACCTGAAACTTTCCTAATCACATTTGTTAGCTCATTTACAGGAAAAAGGACTAAAAGTGTACGAAATAGATAATTAGTTCTCGAAACTAGGCTAAAATATGGGCAAAATATATTGATATAGGCGCGTAATTTCGCCTATCATCAGTTATCAGTATTCAGATTCAGAAATCATGTACTAACAGTATTAGTGCCAGTTATTACGTCTCATACATGTATTCTCATGCTCATGATAGTCAGTCAGTTATTTCATGCATATAAACCCCATGCATTTAGCCTACCTCACATTCATACCAGTACATTCAAAGTACTGATGAATTCACGCTATGGTGTCTTATACCATAGGTTCAGAGACACGAGTTCCAAAGCAGTAGTAGATTTCAGTATCAGCAGTCAGAGTTAGAAGTGAGTCCTCATCTTTCGACGACATGATTATTTCTCTATTATCTTAATTATTAGTTTATTAGATGGAGTTAGTTGGGGACATGTCCCGTCAACTCCTCATTCAGATAGCATCAGTCATTTAGAGGCTTTCTAGACTATCATGTTCCAGACTTCAATATTTTTAGTTGGGTATTTCATACAGTTTTTTAGATGTTATGTTTTACTTCAAATATGTGAACCTTAAGGCCTTTCAGTTCATATTTCTGTATTACATAGTATTTTCTGCAATATACACGTATATATATCAGTTATGGGTTAGCTTGTGGTCCTTCGGGGTCATGAGCACCGTGTAGCATTTTGGGTACCAGATTTGGGGTATTACAGAAATCTTAAGCTCTCAGCATGAATTAGCTCCTTAAAACAAGTAACGGCAAGTCAGCTCAGAATTCAATTTCATGATAGAAGTTTAAACGTTTCATATCAGTTATATCCTTTCATAGAAAGCACATCAGGTCCGCGTTATTCCATACTTTTAATCTTCAACGTTTCTACCCATCATTCAGTGATGAATGATCCCAAGAGGGAGATAATGTAACACCCCACATTTTGGGCTAGAACGAGCAACATCATTTCTATGCGTAGATAATTCAAAAGCCATAAATCGTATACAAATTTTCCATGTTAATCATTTATGTAGGATGGGAAATTGAATGACATTTCCGTTGATATAAGATTCACCAAAATTCGATACCCGAGCAAAGATGATATGGCTAATTTAAGTCCTAGTCGTAAAACACCATCATTTTGGTGCTTGGCGCATCCCAGAGGTGGCCTATTTAACAATTATAAAATTCCAATGTCCTAGCATGATTATGGCACGTCTCGCTAAAGTTTGAGGTCCCAACCAGTGGAACAACACGATGGCTCCGTGTCGCGGTGACCCTAAGAATCCCATTCGTTAATTTCTAGTGAGCCACCGTGATAGTGGCGCGTCGCGGTGACCCATAAAATTGGGCTCCAAGTTATATATTTTCATTCCGTCTCATTAAGGGAATATTGGGTACTTTCCACCTCCTTATCAGCTAAAATATGGGATTATACTCCCAAGTGACCGCATTATTCATATTTTCTTCAAAAATTCACAAAAACACGTTGCAGGGTTTCAAACTAAAAACCCAAATAACTAAAGATTCAACCGTGAGTTTTTGAAACTGAATGAAGATTTGGAATCCCCAAAACGTAGGCTTCAAGAATAATCCATCAAATTTCTAAATTGAGGTATACGGGGTTTTTCTAAAATCTCGTGGGCATATAAATCATGATTTTTAAGAAGGGGGTTTTGTATTTATGAATACATTCATGTTTTAGAAGTATTGATGATATCGTTATGGCCTTTAGGCCTTCCCCCAAATTGATTTTAAATTATATATATATATATATGTAACCATGTATTTTATGGTTGATGATTGAATTGAGAGAATGACTAATGAAAAATTCCTCTCTTGTTATGATTTTCCTTTACTTTTGATATGCTATGAAATGTTTTGAATGCATCTTGAAAAGCATGGTAAAAAATGTCTTAAATTGTGTTATGATTGGATTATGATTTGGATTTCAAAAGATGGGGTAGTTATGTTGATAAATGTTGAAAATATTCACATAATGGAAGAGTGCATGATTTTTCCCAAAAGTACATGACCAGCATATATTTGAAGGAATCTTGTATAGTTTTGACTTACGTTTTGGAACATGAAATCTCTTATACTAATTGCAATGTTGGGTAGTCTGAATTGAGTTTCAATGATTGAATTATGCTTAATGCATTATGGCTTAGAATTACAACTTGCAAGTCTTGGTATGATGATACCAAAATAGACAATGCCATAATAGACTCAGACAAGCTTAGAAACCTGATTTTCATGACTTATAATTTTAGAATGATATATGTTTAGAAATGGATAAAATCTGGCATAAAGAGATGTTAGGTGGTCCCCCGAAGAAGACACGAGTTGCAGGAAACTCTTTGATTTGCCAATCCGGGTATATTATATTACATTTGCCTAGTTCCTTATGGCGTATTAGACTTAGACACTCCAACCCTTATGGCACACTTAGGTTGGGGGCTTCCCCATCAAGTTAATGGCAGACTCTATATATCCCGTGGGGTGTTAGACTTGTAGAGGTGTACCACCTAACTCAGAAGTAATATGAAGATCAGAAATTTCATTGACAAAAAGGTTCTTAGGATTATCAAAATGATGCCCATGTGTTTTGAAAACTATTTTATGTATCATGTTTTGACAAATTGCTCTCCATTATTTTAATTATATACAAGTGTTATTTTGGATTACTTTTCATACCAGTACATCTATATTGAGCCCCTACCTCCCAAGTTTGGAGGCTCAGTCTTAGGGTCTAGCTAATCAATAGAGTATTCCAGAGAGAAGTGATTCGTGCAGTGGTGAGCTTTCTTTGTTCCAGAAGGCCTGTTATTTCAAATTATTGTATTCCTTTGCTTTTGGTCTACTAGGGGACTTGTCCCATTTTCAAAACTGTTTTACGATATAGTAGAGATTTCGCAGACTGAGTCAGACCTCATTCAGAGATTTTGAATTGCTTCTTTCATTCTTATATCTTGAAACGCATAGTTAATGACCATGTTTCCATATTAGATTGTATTTCGGCATCTTCGCTTATTATATAAATGTTGTGCATGACTACGAGATAGAGAGGATGTCTGGGCCTTCAGGGTTCGGGATGTCCATCACGGCCAGGCCCTATTTTGGGTCATGAAAATATCTAGTAACCATGTACAACGATGATTTGTGATGCAATCAAGTGAAGTTAGTTAAGACTGAGCATGCTCAATACTACTAGATAAATCACCCCACTCTTACTTAATACAACATACGAGTATATAGTAACTATCAGAAACATTCTCTCTTCCACTTAATGATAGGTGTAAGGTCAGTGCACACCCCACCCTAAGGGGTAACAAAATTAAACTGATGTCAAGAAGCCACCTAAAGAGCCAACAAAAATCTTATGAGTTTTACATTTTTACACTTTTTTTAAAAGAGCATAACTTACTAATATCTTAAAACTACATAATCTTTCTTATTACATCATGCTTTCACATATTATGGCTATAGAAAATATGGCTTTCCTATAGTTATAAGTTCTCTTTACTGTTTATTACTAACAAAGTCAATTATGAAACTTGTTCCCATTTCTATCAATACAACCTAGCAACATAATTACAGTAAGTTAATTTAATTTATAAGTAAGAGCATGTTGCTTTTACTGGTCGTATACCTGTCATGAATTACAGACTCATTTTCAATTGTTCACTGGAAATATAACAATATGATATAATCAATGCTAAAAAAGAAATAAGAGTCATTAGTAGGCATGTAGTTATACACATGAGGCTGGATATGTAACAAACAATGGCATCTGTAAGTGTTCAGAGCACGAGTGAGTTCTAAGAAATAACGCAAACACTTTCCATATTGAATTAGAATATCTATCTGGATAACCAATAATTCCATAAGACAGGAAAACTTGACGAAAAAATCAAATTGAAACAATAGACAATGTGATCTTAAGATTTTTACAATTTAACCTCGAAGTCTTATTTACATTCAACAATTTAAAACCCAAACACTAGATGTGGAAATGAGATATAAAAACAAACAAGAATTAAAACATGGCAACACATAATACTAGGGAAAAAATTTATCTTTAAATCTATATGCTCTACACACATATGATCTCAGATTCTAAAGTAATTTAATCCGAATAGACTATAATTCATTCACCAGTCATGGGCTAAATCTACATCCTATCACAGGATAAATCTACATATCTATGTAATCTTTAAGAGCTTTAACATTTTACCTTTGGTTTAAGAAGTTGTATCTTTTATGAACAGACACACATAATCTAAACTACAAGTGAATATATACTCTACAATCCTAAGTTGCTCGGACTCTCTAAAAATGTTGCCGCACCCATGTTAGATCCTTCAAATACACTATTTAAGGAAGATCCAACACATACCCGTAGACATTTTTTAAGAGTCCATTCAACTTAGCTACAATCTGTTATCGTCAATTTGTCCAAGTCTAAATAACACACATTATATCCAAGAACTATAGCAAATTTGGCTAAGTTTTACTAAGACATAATTCTTAACATTAATTAGTCAACTCACATTCAGTTTTTGAATTCTTAAACCTTCTCATCAAAACAATGATAGGATAATTTTGTGCACAGACGAAAAAATAAAAGCCAATGCTGCAAATTATTGTACACTATGCTCAAATAAAAATGATGTTTGAATGAAATGTCAACTTACCTGGTAAGATTTTATAATCCATGACCCATTTGAATCATTTTTGTTGTGTATCCTTTATTAAACAATTTACTCTGTGTAAATGAAGAACAAAAGTGTATGTTAAGGAATATTTTAACAGGTATTTATGTACAAGCAAAATAAATCGTTTTATGTAGCACAAACTGTCATTATTCTTCATCTGTTCATCTAATATTTGTATTTGTTATAACAAAGATTCAGCCAGACGAGCCAGTTGTATCCAAAGCATAGAAAAAAGGCCAACAACTATATAAACATCAAAATACTATCTCCATTTATTTGTTATAACAAATATTACGCCTGATGCGTACGTTATACCCAAACATCAAAAAAAGGTCAACAACCATATAGAAATCAAAATACTATCTCGACAAGGGTTCTACAAAGATTTGGTAAATACCTTCAATTTTCAACGTTTATTCTTTTCTTTGCTGCCATATATTTTAGCCTTCCAGGTGTAGCAACAAAAATATACACTCCCTTCTTCACAACATTAATTTAGGACTTCATATCATATCCAGCAATCGAGATATGGTGAAGAATATTGACCTAATTAAAGTAAAAATTTTATCTGTGGGAGAATACAATTATGCAATAACAACTAATGAGGTTTTATAATTATCAACAAAAAATAAAAAAGAAGCAAAAAGTAAACAATTTCAAGAAATATTGATCATTCGTATGTTAAAAATTATAAATACATAGCTTGTGTATAAATGTCTCTTACCCGTATGTATAATGACTACACTAGCAATATTTATTAGATTGCTATAAGTTAAAAATGAAGCAACAAAAGGATTTTTTCCAAAAAATTTAAAATCATCTAATTTAATTAGTCGCAGACTACTATGATAATCTTTCCAGCTTAACAGATCAAAATTTCAAATAGCAAAAAAAAAAAGCAAGAATTCCACAACTTGAACAATTTCAGCAAATAAGAAGCACGAAAAAAATAATACTTTCCCTTTGTCATCTTCATGATTATCCGCATAATCTAGAAATATAACACACATCATTTAAACTATGTTTCTCCACTTCAAAAACATCATGAGAAATTTGTTAAATTTTTATATGCATGTGTAAAATGTTCATAGTGGTAAAGAAGTTAAAGCATTTAAATACGAGATTGACAACACTAAATAGGCAAACTCTTTAAGAGCATTATGACAAAACTCACTCAAGGACAACGTTGCTCTTGCACAAACACAGACTTCATTGCACCTATAACCATTGGAAAAAAGTTTACAAACTCAAAAAAGGGAACAACACCAAATGTTCAGAAGGTCATCATACTTGGCTGAGATATTAGTAGATATAACTTATTATATGTCATGCACTCATAAATATAAGATTAAAGGAACAAGAAAATACCATTAACATCATTATAAAGCTCCAAATCTTATATTAATCAAAAAAATTTGTTCCATTCTTTATTTTTATCAGCTTAACTGTATTAGATCTCCAATTTCTCTTGTATGTTCGAATTAAAGAGGAAAAGAATATTTTGCAGTGATAGGAGAGCATACCAAATATTATAAAGACCATGAGATCAAATAGACAAATACTGACATTAAAAAAGATTATTTTACAACATCTACTACAAATTCAACAATATAAATCATAGATTTCAATTACAAGATCAAATTAAAATTAAAAAAAACAAATATAGGAGAATTTAGCAGACTTTACAGAGACTATGAATAAGTAGTGATGTATGACTGGAGTTTATTTTTAAACGTATACTACAACTTCAACAACTAATATACCATATATTTTACTTGCATGTTCCAGTCTAGAAAGAGGTAAAGAAAATCACAGTAAAAGAGAACTTACCAGACATTACAGAAACCATAAATAAGATACCAGCCGACATAAATGGAAATTATTTTCAAAGAGATATAAAAATTTAATTGTCACGACCCGAACCAAGGCCTGGCCGCGACGAGCATTTCAAACCATGAAGGCCCAAAACACCCCTATCTGTCTAGTAATCATGCACCCAATTCATATGATCAAAGTAATGCGAAAGAAACACAATATAACGGAAACATAGTCAAGAATCATATGTAAATGAAAATGGGGAATAGTGTCCCACAATCTAAATCAACATCTCTAAAACCATCTGTGAAATCTCTACTACATGACTGAAACAATGTCTATCTGAAAACTGGGACAAGGCCCCCAGCAGACTCCAAAACTAAATATAAGATAAAAGGACTGCAGGACATAAGACCTTCCAAAATATAAAAGGCTCACCACTTGTTTCTATAACTCTGTCTGAATGATCTACTGATTCTCTTGACGCCTAGACTGGGCCTCTAAACCTGGGAGGTGGGAGAGGGGAGGGGGTCAGCACAAAAGTACTGGCACGCAGAGATATCAAAACAAAATATAATATTTTTACAAAATATAGTTGAGAGCCATTATAAAGAAATTTTGTATCAAATCATTTGAAAACACATAGGCATAATGTAATAGTTTCTCAATAACAATGAAATACAACTGAGCTAGGTGGAATACCCTACATAATTTACACCAACTGTCTAACCTCGGTTGCCACCGATATTAGAGTATAAGTGAGGGAGGGACACACAAGATCACATAGCATGGTGTCTCGACCCAATGGTAGTGCCCAAGATCACTTAGCTCGGGCTCCTACCTATACTCCCAATTTGGGAATGACATAAAGTTAAGTACACAAGATCACTTAGCCTGGTACCAAATCTCCATGTCGGGAAACACGTTTTCCAGCAATGAGCCTTTACTCTCAAATGCCTTCTTCGGGCATCCACCTTTCTCATGTAAAATCAATGCATTCAAATTTCATCTAATTCAATCAAATAACATATTCTGTAGGATATCGTCATACCCAACTTGCAAGTCCTTAATATCACTTCCACATATGCATAACCATGTAAAAACCAAGGTGCTTCATCATTTACAAGTGGTGAACAATATTTATTTCAAATTCATGCTCTCTTTTGTTGATCACAATATGATATGGGTTATCAAGACATTATCATGGGAATTTGAAAGCAATTTATCATTCATATTTATCAAACTTCCATGGAAAATCTCAAATCACATATGCATGGTTTCAACCGTTGAAGTATATAGGCAAACAATTCCTATGACATAAAGAAAGATGACTTAGAAATCATATTGAAAGCAAGTTATTAGAATTTGATTGAAAACCCCCATTTTAAAAGCATGCATGTTCATAAAAACTACAACCATGAGATTTTAGGATAACCCCATGTACCACAATTACTACGAATATTAGATGTTTCTCAAAGCCTACATTGGGAGGATTCCAAATATGCAATTTGTTTTGAAAACCCATGGTTGAATCTTAAACTATTTGGGTTTTCATTTTGAAACCCTAGAGAGAGTTCTTGAACAATTTGGATGAATAAAGGTGTATTTTCGGGTCTTGGGAACTGAATTTTGTGTTTATGGCTAAATAAGGGTGGAAAAGGACCATTTTACCCTAAAAACGAAGTATTTAAGTCACCTGAAACCTTTACATAGGCGGTACCTATGCTATCGCCTATGTTTACATAGGTGCCGCCTTTGCTATCGCCTATGTTTAGATAGGCACCGCCTATGCTATCGCCTATGTTTACACAGGCATCGCCTACTACTTTAAAAAGCCATAACATCTTGCTCGGGTATTGGATTTTAGCATAATTCGTATCATTAGAAAGCTAACTCGAAGACCTATCATTTGACACATAGTAGGCTCTCTATTTCGACATATACAGAGATTTATGGTTGATGGAAGCTAACACAAATTACAACGTCCACTAAAACTTAGTAGATCAAAATAATTTCAACTCCTCCTTGAGTTGAAGGACCTCTATGGTGTAAATTCAAGCTTGAATGGATTCACATACTACTCAAATAATTAACATGTCATATTGGCATAGGATTTATAGCTTTGGGATTATCAACGCATCGTAATCATGATTTTTATTCTAGCCCAAAATGTGGGGTGTTACATCATCTCCCCCTTGGGATCATTCATCCTCGAATGATGGGTAGGAACATATTGAAGCTTAGAGGTTTGGAATAACGTGGACACGACATGTCTTCTAATAAAGAATACACTGATCTACAACATGACCATATGGCTGGACCTACTGATGTTCTGAATTCTTATACCGGACATGCATATCTAATGCATGGAATACACAACTGAAGCTACTCATAAGCTGAATTCTCATAATGAACATGCATACCTGATGCATGGATTTGTTACTGAGTTATTCTCATGAACACGGAACTGAATACACTGATAGGCTGAACTTTTTCTATTGAACATGCATTTCTAATGCATGCATATCTGACTGAACTAACGTATGAATGTATGACTGAATACACAATGATAACTAGTGTGAGGCTTGTAATAAGAATCTATACACACAACTGAATGGGGTATCTCCCCCTTGGGACCCCATGTCCCTCTATGAATTCTCAATTCACTAAGATACTCAGAAAATTGAGGCGATGCATAGGGCACCTACCAATTGAACCATAACTGAACATCTAGAATTTGAATTTAACGCATGACGCATGAATTGGGCTATATTCGTAACTATTGTATACTCTATCTTGGAATAGTAGCATGTCTGAGATTTCAAATAGCATGAATAAGTGAAAAAACGAGAAAACAAGTCATGCGAATCTGACTGCTAAACTGACTTATTGGCCATACAGACTGAGTTATACTACACGTTCATACTTAATTGGAGTATCTCTTCAGCACAATTATCTAAAGAAATTCTAGTGGTAATAGGGAGCCATGAATCTTGGGTAAGGATTACACAAGACATCCAACTGAGGAAATCACAACATTGACACTACTCTGCAGTCTGGAATATAGACATATAACTACTAAATTAGGATAGAATTTTCAGACCTTTGGTAATACAACTTCTTACTTTCAGGGTTAGAGCACTCCCCGAATATCCCTTAACTATACTATTCCCTATAAATATCATATTCATTCAACTCAGCTTAAAATTCTCATATGAGCATTGACAAATCTTTCTACTAATGTCAGAAATAACTTAATCCCTTCGCCGTGATCAAGCCTAACTCTGAGTTACCAAAAAAAATACAACATGCCAGACCATGCTATTATTCTAAACCATATGATATAATCTTCTATATCTCCTTTAAAGATCACATCCTAAGTATAACATGCCTTACCACTTTAATGACTACTCTGCACTCTTAATGTGAAGTCGTTATTGCATATTGCGACCTTCCACTACAATCCCAAAATGTCATTCAAGCCTATTTTATAACCACATGTTGACTTCAAGGAAACCATCCATAAATACATACTTCACATAGTTTCTAAACTATTATCAATATAATTCCCACGCGCTACCTTAAGACATACACACACAAACATTTCCACTAACCATCACATGTATCAAAGACTTGGCCCCAAATCTTACTTCATACTTATGGTTGTATCTAAAAAAGCATACTATGATTTTCCTTCAACAAGAACATTTACATCATCACCACTATTATTGCATAGGGCGGGTCATAAAAAGGTTAAAACATGAGACCCTGAAACATGAAAAGATTTCTATACGGGACTGAGCACACTATAAATAGTGAGTACATGTGTCATGAGTTGAATGACCTCAACTAGAGTTCATAACATAAGGAATGTGATTCCGACTACTTGAATGAACTAGAACTCATTATCTTGGAACTTGAAGAGTATGTGACTTTCTATCATATCTCGGAATCATGAACTATTATCACGGAACTGAATCGTAAGGCATGAGTAAGCATCTGGATAAAAAAAATATTGAGGTAGGAATGGGTTGAGATTCACCCTCACTTTCTGATGTTCTAAATCATACTGCATCACTACTAGAATCTGAGAGCCTTGGTTATTTATTCTATCATCTCCCCCTTAGCTTTAAGTTATCATCTAGCGTTTGGGAGATCCCTTACTAGATTCTAGCTGAACTACACTTACTGCACTCTAGGGTCTGAAAAAAATTGACAATACATGCATATCATAGAACTCAACCCAAATGACTACCTTCTGGGATACACTCTATCTTTCCATAGCCACCAATAAACATAGTATAATGCTTGCACA
Organism: Capsicum annuum; assembly: GCF_002878395.1. Lineage (NCBI taxonomy): Eukaryota > Viridiplantae > Streptophyta > Magnoliopsida > Solanales > Solanaceae > Capsicum > Capsicum annuum. Next base: position 233,772,906 of record NC_061111.1, on the reverse strand, counting down.
CTTATTTCTATCTGTTCAACCTTCAAAAGTCAAACTTAGATTCCAACACTTAACATGGATATCACCAAGCCTTTGATGAACCATTCCACTTCTGTCCTAGCATACCAATATTGCTACTCCAAACTTATATCTCTCTACCATGAGAATCGAGATCACATCAAAATACTCAACACTATCAATCAAGGCTCCTTAACTTGGCTATCTAGAACATCATATACCATGTAACTAGTCTTTTTCCAACTAGTAACTCCACAGTACCACTAGTCACACATAACATGTAATAGTCTTAGAGAAATGCCACAACTCCATATCGCCTTGGGCATACTTACACACCATACATACAACAATATACTTCATCACAAATCAATTTAAACTTAAGCCGTTTCAAACACCATTCAAGCCTATTGGATCACTTTCATATAACTAACATCATTGATCAAGCAATTATCACATCCACCTTTATGAACTTCAACTGTTCAAACTTAATGTCTAGTGCTAAACATGATTTTACAACCCAACATTACGCATGATTCTCACTTGGAAACTATGAAATAAACATCAAGAAACACTAGTACACTAGAACTTTATAACAACAATAATCAACCTTGACCTTACGGTCTTCCTTATCATAACTCATTAGCATGTACTATTTCAACACATCAAGCCTACTAATATTTATTCCCACAACCATACACCATTAATCTCATGCCACTATTCTTACATCCATATCCTACATTTGATTCAATCCAATGTTCTAGCATCAATCATCTACCACAAATGACTAAGTCAACATAATATACTAATCCATCAAATTGGAACATTTTATCCCAAATACTTCAAAATCTGCTACATACCTTCTCATAAGTAGTACTATTTTACAACTACCAACAAAAGAAGGTCAAGGGGTAAGGTCACATAATAGACATGATCAACCTTAATCTTATATTTTAACCCCATATAATCTTTTCAACTTATACAGATTTCTCACCTCATACTTACTCACATAATCATACATTTAGACTGCCTTCAAATTCCTCAAACAACCATAAGTCTATAATCATAACTTACTCGCTAATATAGTCATTTTCACATTCAAGCAACCAACAAATCACCCTGACCAATAACTCCTTCTTTACCTTCTAATAATAACACACAAGGATAAATAACTTCATTACCAACTCTATCTCATGCAAACAGATTCAGCTATACATATATTAAACCAATGAAAGAACAATAAGTTGGACAACAAGTTGCTAGTGAATCAAAACAGGCCTTACACGGTTTCACTAGACTTTGGTTTTATATTTTGAACAAGAAAATGAGATGGATCACAAGGCAACTATGCTAGTGAATTAAAAGAGCCCCACACGGCTTCACTAGACTTTAATTTTTTTTTCAAAAACACCATGATAACAAGATTACATATTGCAGGGGATAGAAAATTGACACATAATATTTACTGGTCTAAGAATACACATATTATTCTGTATAAATTAAAATATGAGTAAAACACTTCCTCCATGGACTACCATACTGTCCACACACGCTGCTAGCTACCACATTAGTTTATCACTATAAAGGGGTAAATCATCCTCACTCTAACTTCTAACTTTGTGACTTCACATCACCAACTTCTTGGTCTAATTTCATTACCAATAGTTCATGACAACAACACCTTAACACACATTACTATTCGAGTGGAAATACAGTTCCAACATTCTGCTACACCTTATTACCTCTGAATACACTTAATACTGTAGGCTGAAAAGAACGATTTCATCAAAATCCAAGGTTCACACTAGAACCAACACACTCTAAATCACTAACGGACTCTTCTCAAGTCCTTACAAAAATATTATATGATTCGATCAGAACGAACCATACTATTTAGGGTCTAAACTCCTGTACTTGAATCAACCCAATAATGAGACATGTCTGAGAATATCCAAGTAAGGAAAGAATTAAGATGACTATTTTTTTGTATGGGCGGTACCATATCACGATCTGAGTATGTAGGAGGAACATTCGGACTCTGTTACATGAATTAGAACATAAAAAAAGAGACATTACTAAATCCCTTGTAACCTCCTGCTTATAAGTGTGGCGTGCTACACACCCATAAACAAGACTCTACTCGACTCTATTTTGCAGATACCTGGGACCATAAACCATGCTTTGATACCAAGTTTGTCATGACCCGAACCAGGGCCTAGCCATGACGAGCATTTCGAACCATGGAGGCCCAAAACACCCCTATCTGTCTGGTAATCATGCACCTAATTCATATGATCAAAGTAATGCGAAAGAAACACAATATAATGGAAACATGATCAAGAATCATATGAAAATAAAAATGGGAAATAGTGTCCCACAATCTAAATCAACATCTCTAAAAGCATCTGTCAAATCTCTACTACATGACTGAAATAATGTCTATCTAAAAACTGGGACAAGGCCCGCTGCAGACCCCAAAATTAAATATAAGATAAAAGGACTGTATGACATAAGACCTTCTGAAATATAGAAGGCTCACCACTAGTATCTGCAACTCTATTTGAATGATCTACTGATTTCATTGATCCCTAGACTAGGCCTCTGAACTTGGAAGGTTGGAGAGGGGAGGGGGTCAGCACAAAAGTACTAACACACAGAGATATCAAAACAAAAACATAATATTTTTACAAAATATAGTTGAGAGCCATTATAAAGCAATTTCGTATCAAATCATTTGAAAACACATGGGAATAATGCAATAGTTTCTCAACAAAAATGAAATGCAACTGAGCTAGGTGGAATACCCTACATAATTTACACCAACTTTCTAACCTCGATTGCTGCCGAGATTAGAGAATAATTGAGGGAGAGACTCACGAGATCACATAGGATGGTGTCTCGACCCAATGGTAGTGCCCAAGATCACTTAGCTCGGGCTCCTACCTATAGTCCCAATTTGGGAATGACATAAAGTTAAGTACACAAGATCACTTATCCTGGTACCAAATCTCCATGTCAGCAAACACATTTTCCAGCAATGAGCCCTTACTCTCAAACGCCTTCTTCAGGCATCCACCTTTCTCATGTAAAATCAATGCATTCAAATTTCATCTAATTCAATCACATAACATATTCTATAGGATATCGTCATACCCGACTTGCAAGTCCTTAATATCACTTCCACATATGCATAACCATGTAAAAACCAAGGTGCTTCATCATTTACAGGTGGTGAACAATAGTTATTTCAAATTCATGCTCTCTTTTGTTGATCACAATATGATATGGGTTATCAAGACATTATCATGGGAATTTTAAAGGAATTTATCATTCATATTTATCAAACAAACAATACTTCGATAAAATTAAGTTAGAAAAAAAAAATCTTAGACCTTTCAGCTACCATTTTTTGTTCCATAATACATTTTTGTTAAAAATTATCTTCAAAAATGGTGTTTCAAAATGGTGATGAGAGAGAATAGAAAACTTTTCAGACAACGAAATGCTGACAAGAGTACTTGCACAAATCTAGAAAAATCTATATGAATATAATTTTTTTAATATATTTAATCTTAACTTTTTATCTTTACCATTCTTTAACCTTTTTCTATATTTTTGAATTTTCAATGTAGTTAATTATAAAATTAAATATATATATATATATATATATGTAATGACCCGAGACTAGCCCCTAGTCGTTACACGGTTCTCATAACCCCGAAGGACTACAAGCTAACCTTTTTTCTAATATCTTTACCATAAACACTACTTAATATTTGAAAATAAAAGAGTAAACTAGCCATAAGGTTTAAAACATCTAAAAATACTCAATAACTGAAACCGAATACTAATACATCAACATCCGTTTGAAAAACCTCTAAACTTGGACATGGCCCCAACTAACTCCGTCAACTAAAAATAAACAAAATCGGTGCAATGATAGTAAACTGAGATTCATCCTCAAAAGAAGAGGACTCACTGCTACTGCTGCTAACTGGGACTGTACTACTGAAGATACTCTGTATCCTGTACCTCTGAACCTATCGTGCTAAATAAAATACCATAGCACAAATGCATCAGTAAAGAAATGTACTGAGCATCCAGATAAGCTAAGGCTAAATGTTAGGGCTCAGGCATGAACAAATATTAATCTGAAATAATAATAAAAGTAACAAATGAGTACACATATATGAATGCACAAGCCATAGTCACAAGCATCACAATTCTAGACATTGAAACTCGAATACCATGTTACTACCATCTAAACTCACTATTAGTACTGAGATACTGAATCACTGAATCATCTAATACTGATAACTGATTAACGGGATATACCCAAATCAATGAATGAATTTTGAGCTCACTGCTCTCAAATGATGAAATTGGAGATCAACCTCTCTAAAGGATGATTTCAGAATATATTATCAATGATAAGAAAGAATCATGTCCAAATCTGACAATAAGAATACTCAATATCTATAATACCCACGGGAAATTTTTCGTTGAAATTTTGTGCGTAAACGTGTTGGGTTCTATCTTCTAGAATGAATTATAAATTTGTCATGCGGAATGTCTTAGATGATGACCCACCATTGCGTAGAGTATCGAATAAGCTTTCCAACAAAATGTGGATCATCCAAAACGTACACCCGAGCGATGAGTTATGAACATTCCAATCAAATCGTAAATAGTAGTGAACAGTAAAACGTGCAAGAAAAAGTACTGAGGCTTGGCGTATTTTTTCTCCAACTTTAAACAATCATAACTTTTTGTACATAATGATCTACGTGATCTACTATATTTCAACGGAAATTTCTGTGAGTCCTCTTTCCAATGAAATTGGTTTCATCCAATTTGTCTATCGGAGCAAAAATTTATGGTCGATCTACTTCAGCCTATCAAAAGCGAATTTTTGGGTCAACTTCAAATGATCATAACTCCTCGTAGACAATGATCTGGGTGAGATACTATATATCAACGGAAATATATGAGAGTCCTCTTTCTAACAAAATTTGTTTCTTCCAATTTGGATATCAGAGTAAAATGTTATGGTTGATCTACTTCAGACAATAAAAATAGTTCACCAAAGGATAGATTCGAGAATTTTTTTGATTTTTAGGGGTGTTTTGGTCATTCCCCCTCACCCAAAATCCATCCAAACCCTATATTAAAGTCTATTAGAAGTATTATATGTTATATTTCATCAAATTCCCTCAAAAAGAAAACCCTAAGCTCCTACCTCCAACTTCAAGAACCTCCAAAGTTCACCATTAATTCTGCAAATTTATTCAAGATTCCAAGTTCGTAGTTCAAGAACTCTAAGAACCATCATTCAAAGGTATGATTAACATATCAAAAATGAGTATCGATCTAAATTTTATCATTCAAGGTATGTTGAGTTTTTCAACAAGAACTCTCTTTCGTTCTTGTGCCCAAAAGTAATTTTCTTTACGAAGGCATGATTTTTATTTGATTTTTATGAATTTGAAGCATGAACCCATATCTTATGATGATTATTATAAAATCTTGATGTTTATGATTTTGAAAGATGAATTTACATGTGTGGAGATATAAAGCATGAATCTTGAATGATATTTATCATGATTTTGATATTTGGGTCGTGAATCCCCATTGGAAATTGTATTTTTTTTTAGAAAGTGTGTGTTATAAGCACGTTGATGTTGAATATTTGAGATATTTTGAATGATTTGATGTTTTGGTCTTAATGGAGTTGTTTTGAACTCGAGTGTGAAAGAAATCTCCAATGTGGTTAATTTTGATAGGTGGGAAGCATGATGGCTCTCGATGTATATTTATATATTACTGAAATTGTTTTATTATGGATTGTCTTTGAAATAATCTGAGCTAAGTCCAAGAGAAATCTTTAGCACCGAGTGGGAGGTATAAAGCGACCTTACTTCCCTAGAACTATGTGCCCCCGTAGGAGTGAGCCTGAGGCTAATTTATATAGTCATCAATAGTTTGTGTGGATTTGATATCGATAGTCCTACTCTGATGGCAAGGATAGGAAGGCTCTCCCCAACGTGGGTTGTATGTTGGACTCCATGTAGCTCACATGGTTTATGTCGGTTATAGGATCTCCCAATGTGTGTGTGTTTCCTTATGTCTATGGTGAATGGTGAAGTTATTTGAAAATGGAATTGTGAAAGTTATTCTTTCGAAAGATTTAAATGATATTTACATTATGAGAATTGATATTCTTGATGAACTGAAAGTGATTGACAAATCATATGATGACTCACATATGTTATTGTACTTATTTCATCCTCTCATGATTATGATAATTTTCTTCGGGCTATGTGAGTCTTTCATACATCCTGCATATTTCTTATAATAATTTATGATGACCATGTTTATACAACTGCATACACCCCCATATACTTGGTTCCTTTCCATGGTACTAACCCACATCTTCGGATGTGGGCTGCATTTTCTCGGAATGTAGGTTCAGGTGCTCTGTTCTAGGTTCGATAGTGATTTTTCAGGCACGCTGTTCTACATCCTCTGTTGTGGTGTGTCCTCATGTTTCAAGGAAATGTCTGATGTTGGTTTCACGGAATTGTTTACATTTGATAACTGAGTATGAGTCAGTTGGAGCATTTCTCAATGGCTCGCTGGTTTTATTGATTTTTTTAGAGGCTTGTCAGACTAGTATAGATGTTGGGAGTTGACTAATAAGTCATATTTTATTATCTTTCTGAAATTCTTTTATTCTTGGATGATGATTACTCTATTGATATTTGAGGGTTAATTATGGAAACCCCGTTGATTTGTGTTAAACTGAATGAAAATGGCTCAAAGGGTTAGCTTGGGGCTACTCGTAGTCGCAAGCACCATGTGACGCTCCAGGACCTATTTTTTGGGGTGTTACAACATCATATGAGACTGAGATCAAGACTATCTAATAGGAAATCTCTAGATATAGTAACCAGAACACTCAACTGAATCTGAGACTAAGATCAAGCCTATTTTGACGAGAGATTTCTAGATATAATAATAAGAATACTCAACATGGTCTGAGACTGAGATCAATCCCATCTGACAGGAGATCTCTAGATATGATAATGAATATCTGTATATGAGACCAAGCCTATCTGACATGATGGTCCATGAATCAATGGAACTATCTGAGTTCCTCATTGAGATAGACGACTATACCACACAGTCCTGATTTCTAAAGATTGATACTAAAACTGCAACTGTCTAAAGTAGTTACTTAACTAGCATGCCCCAACCTACCACAAGTGGGCCCAACCTGTAACCCCAGCTGGAAGGGTGTCAATACCATGCCACGAGTAAAGACCTCTCTAGTCAAGCCTCTCTAACGGGATGACCCTCGAAGGAATTCGGACTAAGGAAATATAATATTTAATCCTCCCATAGATGATAGCCTTTAGTGATGGGGACTCCTGCATCCTACACTAGCTACACAGTTCTAGAGTTCAGGGATAGGTCTAATGAATCGGCCTCTCTGATGGGGAGCCGCCATCCCTAAACTCACTCGGTGCTTGCTCTAACTCCCAACTAAAAGACTTTGAACTGATTCTCAACTGAACACAACTGAGCTAAATCTGACACTGAGCATATTTCTCAAATGATCCAACTGAGTTAAGCTAAATTCAAATGGTTTCGTATCTGATGGAATACAACTGAATCACAGTATCTGACTGACGATAAAAACTTGAATAGATTACTCGATCACTACCGAGGCTAGTACTTAACACTGGAATACAACAAGATCTGAGTTGAGTACAACATTAAGGCTAGATTACTAGCAATACAGAGATTACCGAGGTAACTAAGATTTCTCAAGTTCTGTAATTGTCTGAGGATACAAAGTTCTGTAGTTCACTAATTTATGAGAGTCATGGATCGACTGGAATTACCGTGAAACTGACATGGGCTCTAGAAAGCAGCTAAATTATCGGGTATAAATACCTTCAGGACTCGATAATGTAAAAGTAAAACATAATCATTCTTTCACTAGTCATCACCACAACCATTCGTTCCTTCACCACAATCCTTCATTCATCATCACAATAATTCATTCATCATCACAATTATTAAGGCATCTCTTCAAGTAATAGGCAATCATATCTTATGTTCACCCTCACAATCACTTAGACATCACTTCAAGCATTTAGGGATCACCAACCTCTATTCGTCATCACAATCACTAAAGAGTCACTTTAAGCATTTCAAAATCATAAGCATATAATAGCATAGAGAAAAACATACTACTAGATCGTACTTCATTCAGCTAGGTCTTACATCAAGTACTCCACACCTATATTAGTCTCTACATGTATTTGGACATCACATGATTTAGAGGAAACTTCATACTATTAGATCACAACTTATTCATCAAGCACTTGGTATGTACTATAGACATAGCATGTACAAAGGGCACATAATTGGGGAAATGGCTACTATTACATCTCCACTTGTTCACTATGGTCCTTCAACAAAAACTAGACATGTACGGGTTCACACTTACTTGGGTATTTCATACTATCATGGTACAACTCATTCAGTAGGGCATTTCATCAAACACTAGGCATGCATGGGTTTACACCTAATTGGAAAATTCATGGTACACATAGTTCTCAAGTCTTATATGTGGAGAGAAGTGCATATAACAACATGTCATACGTCCACCGACCCAGCTTTATGGATATTTCATCAACAACCATAACGCATAACAATATCATAGAAGGCATTATTTTCATAAGGGTATAGCATACATTTTTCATTTAGGTCACCATTTAACTACAATACATGATTTCTAGCCTCTTAGACATTTTATCAAACACACTACATGCACAACTTAGGCATAGGTATAATAACCCAATTACTCATCATGAAAAATCAAATTTACATGTTTCCAACTCATATAATATCATAGATTCATACAAATAATATAAACATTCCATCTTGGAGATCGTTCAACATCAACAACAAGTACATAATCCATTTACCACACAAATACCAAATACTAAGGCCAAGGATTGATAACCTTGTAGACAAACATGAATAACAACTCAATCATAGCAAGAACATCATTTTCAACTCACAAAAATCATTAAAATTCACAAACATAAATCTTTGAGATTTAGAAAAGGGTTACTTGAGCTTCTTGGATGAGAGGGATCCAAGAATCAATATCCACATATCTTGAGAAAACTCTTTTCTTGAAGGCTCTTGGAAGTATTGTTTATTCTCTCTTGATCTCTCTTTATTTTTTTGCTTGAAGAAGGGGGATTTGATTTGGAAACCCTAGTTTTTCTTGATGGAAGGAGAGAAAATGAGGCTTACATCTCTTAAGTGGATATTTATAGAGGTTGGGGGAAAAAGGGAAAGGACCAAAAAGCCCTAGATTTTAAGCTAAAAAATCCCAATTTTCCATGATGGCGTGACGCTCCATAATAGCGCTAGTCCACTGGAATTTGGACAATTGGGAAATGGCACGACGGCGCGACGCGGTGGCAATCACTTCGCCACCTTGGTTGCAAACTGGAACTTCACCGCGATGCGGTGGAATCGTGGAGGTCCACTGGAATTTGATGATTGCCATTTTGTCTAGCTCCGCGATGTGCCAGAAGGCCAGGTGACATACTGTCTCACTAAAATGGCTCTAACTCTTCACTCGAGTGTTTGATTTGGGTGAATTTGGTAACGATGAAAACCTTATTCAATGCTCTACATAGAAAATTCCACACGATTCAAAGTATTTCACACTTGGGAAGATATTTATGAAACTTTTAGACTCGGATTTTCGCTTTACTGAATACGCTCTAAGGCTCAGACTAAAAGAGGACTTTGCGGGGTAGTACAATATATTATTACATTCATTAAGAAAATAATAAAAATTTTCAATAATTAATGTAAATATAATTTAATATTAATTAAGAATAACAATATGTCATTGAACTTAGATATACTAAATATTTGTTTCATACGTTAAATATATGCACATTCATGTCATTATTATAAATAATTTTATCCATTTATGTCACTCCTTTTAAAAAATAGTTCATTTTTACTATTCTATTTATAGTATTTTTAGTGTCGTAAATGACTAAAAAAGTTTGCTAAAAATTTAATGACTATTTCTATGTCAATTGATTTCAAAACCATGTTGTAATTAATCGATTCCCTCATTTTTCTAAATCAAATAACAATTTCTTAAAAGATTCAAATAATTTAATTCTATTATACTAAACATAAATGTATAATTATTTTTGAAACTAGAGTAAGTCATTGCAATCTATAATGATTTAAAATACTACGCTATTTACCCGTGCATCGATCAGGTATGTATATTAGTTCCTAAGTAATACAAAACCTCTCGTGGACATAGAACTCCCAAAGTAGTGTATAAAATCCAGAAAACCTGCAACAAGGATGGGACACCTGCTCCAAGCGTCTAGCCTGGACTATCCACAAGGGGACAAAAGTTAACTTCCTCCATAAAAAATGGATTCCCCACCTTGCAAGAATTAGGAGTCATATTTATTATCCCCTAACCTCTACAGAAGAAAACTTCTAGTGACATATATTTAGAAGGATCTTGGAACAACTTTCGACTATATTTCACACTGTGAGAAAACCTTCAAACTTCCCTTAACTATATGCTCATTTACACACATTCCACAAGGGATGACCTCCCCTACTTGAGTCTGAACAATAATGGTGTGTTCAACAATAATAGTGGATATGACCTTATTAGTAAAGATCTGAATCACCATCCCACCACTACTAACATGAACTTCATCTGAATTTGGAAGGATGAAATTCCTAATGAAACCTAGTATTTCCTCTAGTTTCTCACTCATTGAAAGCTCCCACCAGCCTTTATTTAAGTAGAATTGGCATTGAGGTTAACTCCTTACGCCATTTCTATACTAGCTCTCCCGAGGGTATCGATAATATTTTCTTTTCATATCCTAATGTTACAAGCTTTTGGTCCCAAGCGTACCTTACCTCCACCACCTCTCTTCTTAACCTTTACAACTAGCTTGACTAGTGGGAAAGGATTGGAGGAAAATTCTACAATGAGATCATACATTGGGATACCTTTTTCCCTACTACTCATGTACAATATAGATCACGAGAAAAACAGTCTCTTTAACAATAAAAGAGATCATGTTCCCCTCAAAGATGCAATTGCCTTGAACACTGAATTCAAACTCCTTATTAAGGAGCCTAATTCCCTCACTGGTCCACTTACCTCTACTATCCTCAAATTGGAAAGTCCCAAAAAAGGCAAAGCCAAACTCAAGATAGAAAGGTTAGTTATGAACATCCCTAGGCCTCGAGGTGGGGGAGGGGTCTTTAGAAATAATGAGGTCTAATGGACCCTTGGATTCTTCGAGGGTGTGCCTCTCAGAATTCCTAGAATGGTTGAGCTCCAAGCCTTGCACAAAGGCCTCCTACTCACAAACCACCACCATCTCACACCCCTTGAAATCGATACTAACTTCATTGATTTAATTGATATGCTAACTAATGGAAACCCATTTGATTATAATATTATCACTGAGTGCAGGTCCTTACTCAGGAAATTTGAACATCCAGTTCAGCAATACATGTTCAAAGAGAAAAATAGAGTAGTGGGCAACCTTTCCAAGAATATAGCTCGTGGAAATTTTTTATGAAACCCAGCAGATCTAACAAGTCCCCCTGATTTTGTACTACAAGCATCGGAAAGAGATAATTCAGGAATGAGCTTTATAAGACACATTTATCAATTAGCTATTAACCTATTTAATCGGGTTGTGATCTCAACTGATAATATCCCTACTAATGGAGCATTCCCCTCCCCCAACCCCACAACTTTTGACACTTGGTTATTAATATTATCATTGATTTGACAAGAAAAAAAAGTCAACCATGGGAACCCTATTTTCTTTGAAATAATTCCTAGCCTTTTCTCACAGCTAGGACCATTACGAGGATACGTTTAAATTTGGTGGGTATTACACATACCAATGGCTACATTACATATAATGCCAGTGGCTCTAATCCACTGATTATCATCATATAACAAGTCAAATGCAACTGATTGTTAAACATCATCATCAGCAGTTCTATCAAAAGCAACTATAGGCATTACACTGCAAACAATATATTAGGTGTTTCTTCCTTTGAAAACACCTGATATTCTAGTGTTATTCCTTATCTCTAATTTCCATTTTCACCTAATTTTATACATTCTTGAAAGAAGAAATAGGTACAAATATCCCTCAAAATTTCATAGTTCATTAATAGCGATCTCCATAGTTAGATTTCTAAAATTATTTTATATGTTATTGCTACTCAACTTTATCCTTAATTGACATTCAGTATAATAAAATTCAACTTTCTATTAACTAACATTACATAAAATGCAATTATGTATTTACTTTAGAAAGATCAATAAGATAACCAAGACATACCTTCCGAAAGGATTCAAACTGTTGGGGAGACAATTTAGATTTGATTTTATTGGAAATGATATTATAGTGGTAAAAAACATATAATATATAAGAATAGTTTTCATCTATAATTCTTCATAAATATTCAATTCTTCATACAAAATAATAAATAACCTTTACTAATAATAATACATATAATTTTTACAAATGACAATTTTACTAAACACTAATACATGAATAATTCAAATGAAATTAAAAACACCAACATTCTTAAATGTTCATTTTATGAATTCAATAGATGAAAAAAACTCCACTTTATTGTAATGAAATGTCTTATTTTGTGATAGCGGAATTATAAAGCAAACAATAAAAAAAATTAAAATTCAGGATCAGTTCAACTTGACAACTAAACAAAAATGAAACAATAATAGAATTAAACTGTCAAGATGAAAAAAAAGAAAATAACTGATAGAAAACTTATATTTCATAAATCCAATCAATTAATATGAAAGCTTAGAGGTGGACCTTTACTATAGAGAAATACCTTGAAACATCAAGCAAAGAGGTCCTGGAACCATAGCTGCAATTAATGACCCTGTCAAGCTTCTAGGAGAGAAAAAAAAGCATAGAAAAATGGTTTACACATCTGAGACTTGTGGCTGCTATGTATATCTTTGTTTTGTGCTCTCCTAAGAAATTGTGAGAAGTGACTTCCTCTTTTTTTTTTTTGTTCTATTAAGTCTAAGATCCCTAGGTTTTTATTTAGTTTCCTACTCGATTGTGATAATTGATACTCTTTAGATAAAGGATTGTGCACCACTTGCCTACGAATTAAACAATCAAAATCACATAGAAATTATTAATTGATACCAAAACCTATATTTCATAAATCCAACCAATTATTACCATGATTGGAAGTGGACCCTGGTCGTAGAGAAGAACCTTGAAATATCAAACAAAGAGATCCTCGAACTAAATTTGTAGCTATCAGCCTTGTCTAGATTCTAGGAGAGGAAAAAAGTATAGTAAAATGGCTAATTCATATTAGAGTTGCGATGGCTATGTATAACATTTCTTGTGCTCCCCTGAAAAATGTAAGTAGTGGGTCCCTCTTCTTTCTTTCATAACCTTAAGTCTAAAATTTCTCATTTTCTATTTATAGTTTCTCATGACCCAAATCAAGGCCCTGGCCGTGACTAGCATCCCGAACCGTGAAGGCCTAAGCACCTCTGTTTTAACAGGCAATCATACACACATTCATACAATCATAAAGAGAATGGGGAAATTGATTTATACGAAAACATGGTCAATAACATCATACGACTAAACAATCAAAAGAAATCAATAAACCTTCAACATAATCTAACATCTGTCTGCAAAAACTCTAGTACATCAAAACCAACCATTATAACTAAAAACTGGGACAAGTCCCTTAGTCAGACCACCAAAATCCAAAATGAAACAACAATATCAAAAATAGGCCTTTCGAATTAAAGAAGGCTCACCAATTACGAACTTCGGACAACCCAATCTACTAATTAGCTAGACCTCGGGATTGTGTCTCAGATCCTGAAATACAGGGGGTCAATACAGATGTACTGGTATATGAAACAACTCAAAATAACATGTTTTTATACAAAATAGATGAGAGCATATCGTAATAACAGTGAACATTATGTAAATAAAAATACATAGGCATATTTAATAATTTCAAAGCATTTCTTGAACACCTTGAGTCACTCTTTGTTATTCCTCTGAGCTAGTCAGTACACCCTATAAATTTTAAATTCCATGGACTATGTGGAACTAGCCCTTTACTCAGCGACTGAGCCTCCAATCCAAGTAGCCGCCAGGATTTGGAGCTGGTGGTACCCCATGTGAACACACTGCAAAAATCCCCCTATATGAGATATCTTAATTGTTTTATTATCCTCCAATGTAGGATAAAATATCATAAGACCCGTGTCAGAAACTACGGTCTCCAACGATGAGCCCTTACACTCAAACGCCTTCTTCGGGTAACCTACTAGCACTCTTAAGCCCAACTTTTAGTTCTTTAAAAAAAACATGGTTCATACTTTCAAAACATTCAATATTTGTCTTGCTAAGGGCATGTAATCACCGGATATAGCCATACCCTGACTTGCAAGTCAATCAAATCACATCATGTCAATCTGTAGCCCTTTTTACTTATTATCATATTAGTTACCACCTAACTTTCAAACATCAGATGAGGGAGAGTTATGCAATAAATCTTTCGTTCAAAACATTCTCCTCCCAATTGCAGAATCAATAGGTGGTCATCTCATATTTGTAATTTCTTAAAATCCCAGAAAGTTGTTAATTTGACACAATAAACATTTATCATGTGAAACCATGTACTCAACATGTCATAAACAGTACCAAACCATGATCATTTAACAAACATTCACCCATTAGTTTTCATTTAGAAAACCCATGCCTTTAAACAATACATAACAATCAAAATTGACAATATCCCAATAAAAGAGGGAGTATTGATCATTCATTCTCTCATTCAAACCTTACAAATCATACAAAATTAAATATACATAGTTGTAGTTCAATTTCCATGAAAAATGGTTCAGGACAACATATATTTTTAGCAAAACAATCCTATGATACATATATTTCGAAAACAAAATCGAACAATATATTAAGAAACATAATTGGGGATCTTTAAACTTGATAAAACATTTAAACTTACGCCCAAGGTTTTTAGAGTAGTCCCACATACCTTAGATTAAAAAATTTGAAATATGGAACCCGAATGTTGATCCGTTTCTTGAGAATCTTGAATTGAAAGTATTAGATTCTTGATTTCTTATTCTTGGAGAAAACACTGATTTGATTTGTACTTGTGAGTAAAGAATTTGATATATTATAAAAATGTTAATGGTTGAGTAAATAAAATTTAAGGTGTTATTTAATTCTTGTGAGAGGTTTCTGGGAAGGGGAAGTACAAAAATACCACACTAAAAACTTACTTATTGCGCTATTCGGCCTCGACTGACTCCTTTCTAGAAAATGGGCATAACTTGTTACCCCAATTTAGGATTAAGGCAAAATTAGTGGCGTAGGAAAGTGGACTCAAAGTCCTTTCATTGGATATTTAGTAGGATCCCTAATTCTATATATAAAAAATGTTATGGTCGATGGAAGATGACCTAAGTTTAGTCATTTACTAAAACTTAATCGATAGGAAATTTTTCAACTCATCTTTTAGTTAGGGGATTTTGTTGCTTCAATTCGTAATCAAAGGTATTCAAACACTATAGGATTTATTATCACACGTATATTAACAAAGAATCACTGGGTTCAGGTCTATACGTGTAGAAAAGATGGTTCAAAATTTAGGGCAAAAGTGAGAAGTGTTACATTATCTCCCCCTTGGGATCAATCTTCCCCAAATGATGGAAAGGAACTTGTTGAAGCTGTAAATGTATGGAATAAGGAACGTAACCTCTCTTTAAATGTTTTTCCTCAAGAAAAAAAAAAAGCAAAGAAATCAAAAGAGCTTCAGGATAACCCTAGTGAAATGCGTAAACATGAAGCATGAGGTAATGAAACTTGACATAGGGATCACCTTGGACATAAGTTCTATAATCACAACATAAGGCATAAGTTTATTTGGTGATAATAGGCCTGATTTACCTTGCCACAATCATGATATGGGATTTCACGGAATATAGTCTTTAAAAGCATTCTCCACCTCATAAGATACAACAAAAGGGCCTTAAACTTAGAGATACTATTCATCTATGCCCCAACATTAATTAACATACTACATACCTTCCAACTTACTATTAACCCATCACATATCTAAACACAAGAGTTTATGTCCCGTCATATAATAAATCAATGTTGAAGCCCAACTCCAAGGAAATAGGTGATAACTTAAACTATGAGACCATGTTCTCTCCACCACATTAAGAAATCACCTCACCTCATAACTATAATCCAATAACCTCCAGTCTTATTTCAAGGAATACTAACAACATGGAAAATCAATTTGTGTTTTCATTAATTACAACATTCATGCCTATCATTACTACCACTATGTCATGGATCTTCCCTCTAAGATCAGTAAATTTAGTCAATATCACATAGACTTTTGCCACATATCTCCTTCCTAACTATGTCACATAACAAATGTTTGTCTCCTTCTTCCCCCCTTTTCCTATAGCTTAACTCAAGAAATCACATAAAAAATTTTACTTTTAAGAACATCTACGCCTCTTACTAACACATTACTACGCTTCCACAACCACTATCATACTGACATATGGAGGCTCATTGAGGGACCCAAGCATAGACATCATGAATGGAAATAACACTTGTTAATTCATAACTTACACTTTTTTCACTACTCAAGGAGGGACATGCGGTGAAGATGTGATTGAATAGACATAAATGGGGTTCATATATCAAGTGTTTGGATCATGAGTAAAGAGGCGTTCGGCATAAAGACAACACAACATGATTTCTTAGGAATGGGCATGGTGTGCAAGCATGAGTGCACATATCAAGAGTTGTATAACATACGGGTGAAATTCATAGAGTCAATGATTGAGACAAAGATTAATACTTGAAGCTATTGCTTCTCTTTTTAGAGTTGAAATATTCATAAGTTTGCACAACTTTATTGCTTTGGCTAAACCCGACATAGGGTGAATCGGTAACATATAGAAATATATTTTCTTAGGACCAAGCATGATGAGAGATGTAGATTCTTATAGATCACGAACAACATAACATATGGCTTGAATACACGAAAGACTAGATCACTGAGAAACATAATTTCTTCTAGTTTGGAGGACAGATCATAAACATAAGTCCATAGATAACTCGAACCATAGGCATAGGCATGACTTGAACATATGACGTAAGACATTTGCAGGATACTCTCCTAAATTGAAGTAGGAGGAATATGCTTGAATAGGATTAGGTTCATCATGACTCTTCCCTAACTTGCCACAATGAGACAGTTCAGAAACTACCTTAACTCACCATCTCCCCCTTAGATCAAAGTCACAATCCTAAACTTGAGAACTTAGCTTCTTATCAATCTATAATCACAATTCTCAATACAATAGAGGGTATTGGTATACTCATGAACACAAACTTCCTTCAAGAATTTTACATAAAGACACTAAATCATTTCTAGGACATCCCCTTTCAAGGAGACTAATCGTAATATCTTCTAATTCCCAAATTCTTCAACTTACGACTAACATTTTAATAGGCATAGACACCCACACTTCTAAACACTTAAAACTCCATCTTCAATTCCTTATAATACTCGCTTTACACCTCTAATCACAAAACTTACAACTTAATTAAATTTGTACACATACCAAAGACGCATATTGCCTACCTATATTTACTCAAGTTCATATTTAATGAACACTATACAACAACTCCCCATACTTCTCCATACTACAATATCAAAAACACAAGGTGGGTACACATAAAACTTATATCATACAAACTTATCTAACAACATGCTATCTGGGGTTCAACTGATTATTATATGACTATCACTCTTATCATGTTAATGACTAAACCACAATTCATCATTTTTTTAACACTAGTCCTCAAGTATATATATCACTATTTATCCACTCTTTTTTTTTTCACAAATTGCCAACCTAGGCCATTTTGCACATCACATAATGCCTACTAATTAATTTCCACAAATCATGCATCATCAATCTTGAGCTACTATTCTCACCACTACATTCCATGTCTAAAGTCCAAGTCTGTTGTCTATCATCAATTATATACCACCGGTAAAGAATTCCATATACTACACTTGTCCATCAAATTAAGAAATCAACCCAAAAACTTCACTTCACATAGCTACTACCTATAATCAGAACCCTGCCATAACCTCACTATTACAACTTAAAATCCACTACATACCTTCTCACATGAAGTACTAGTTTACTACTACTAAAGAAAAGACCATCAAATAGGCAAAGTCACATAATAGGATTCATCCATTTTAATCTTATAATATAACCCATTTAAATATATTCAATGTATTCTAATTACTCACATCATACTTACCTACCTAATCATACATTTAGACTACCTTCAAATTTCACTTACAACAATGAGTCTATACTTATAACTTAATGGCTAATCTAACCGCTTCTATTCACAGCCTATAAGGGTTTCTATAACCACCATAACTATCCACTTTGGGCTTTTTCCCTATTTTGAATAAATAAAAATCAAAGCCAAACACTTCCTCCACAAACTACCATACAATCTACAAATATTGATACTACACTAGTATATCACTATAAAATAGGAAATCATCCCTCGATCAATAGTTATCCAACTAAAACTATTTATTTACTCAAAAGTCACCCTCACTCTGACTTCTAACCTTGTGACTTTGTATTACCAACTTCTTGGCCCAATATTATTACCAATAGGTCATGACGCTTTAACATATACTTCTAGTCGGGTGGAAATACAGTTCCAACATTCTATTACACATCATTTCCCTTATGCATAACATCTGCAACAAGGATTTTGAAAGGAACTGAATACACTTAATACCTTAGGCTGACAATTACGATTTTATCAAGATCAAAGTTTATAGTAGAATCAATACACCTTGAAGCACTAACGTACTCCTCTCAAGTCCTTGCACAATTTTATCATCTTTTATGACTCAATCAAGAAAGGACCACATCATTTGTATTCTAAGATTTTGTACTTGGATCACCTAAAAAATGAGACATATTTGACAACATCAGAGTAAGAATTGAGATAACTTTACTTTCGAATGGGCTACACCATAGCACAAACTAGAGTATGAAAGAGGAACATTCCAACTCTATAACATGAACTAGAATATGAAAACAAGGAGACAATACAAAATGCCTTGTAGCCTCCCACTTATAAGTGTGGCACGCTTCACACCCATAAATAGGACTTTACTCAATGTGATTTTGCAGACACCCTAGGAATATAAACCGTGCTTGGATATAAAGTTTTTCATGACCCGAACCGGGGCCCTGGCCTTAACTAGCATCTCGAACCGTGAAGGCCTAAGTGCCCCTTTTTGAATAGGTAATCATACAGACGTTCATACAATCCTAAAGAGAATGCAGAAATGGATTTCTACGAAAACATGTTCAATAACATCATACGACTAAACAATCAAAAGAAATCAACAAACCTTCAACATAATCTAATATTTGTCTGCGAAATCTCTAGTACATCAAAACCAATCATCATAACTAAAAACTGGGACAAAGCCCCTAGTCGGACCACTAAAATCCAAAATGAAACAACAATATCAAAAATAGGCCTTATGAATTAAAAAAGGCTCACCAACTACGAACTTCAGACAACCCAATCTACTAATTAGCTGAACCCCGGGATTGTGTCTCAGATTCTGAAATATAGGGGGTCAATACAGATGTATTGGTATATGAAAAAACTCAAAATAACATGTTTTTATACAAAATAGATGAGAGCATATCGTAATAAAAGTGAACATTAAAAAAATCTTACACTCAACGTAGTTTTTATACAACTACGGTTTCCAACGATGAGCCCTTACACTCAAACGCCTTCTTCAGGTAACCTACTAGCACTCTTAAGCCCAAATTTTAGTTCTTTAAAAAAAACATGCTTCATACTTTCAAAACATTCAATACTTGTCTTGCTAAGGGCATGTAATCACCGGGTATCTCCATACCCTGACTTGCAAGTCAATCAAATCACATCATGTCAATCTATAGCCCTTTTCACTTATTATCATGTTAGTGACCACCCTAACTTTTAACATCAGATGAGGGAGAGTTATGCAATAAATCTTTTATTTATCATCTTCATCAAAACATTGTCCTTCTAATTACAAAATCAATAGGAGGTCACCTCATATTTGTAATTTCTTAAAATCCGAGAAAGTTGTTAATTTGACACAGTAAAAATTTATCATGTGAAACCATATACTCAACATGCCATAAATAGTACCAAACCATGATCATTTAAAATGCCTTCTCCCATTTGTTTTTCATTTAGAAAGCCCATGCCTTTAAACAACCCATAACAATCAAATCGACAATATCCTAATAAAAGAGAGAGTTTTGATCATTCATGCTCTCATTCAAACCTTACAAAACATATGAAATCAAATATACATAGTTATAGTGTAACTTCCATGAAAAATGGTTCAAGACAACATATATTCTCAGCAAAACAATCCCATGATGCATATATTTGGAAAACAATGTTGAACAATTCATTAAGAAACGTAATTGGGGATCTTTAATCTTGATAAAATATTTAAAATTATGCCTAAGGTTTTTAGAGTAGTCCCACATACCTTAGATTATAAAATTTGAAAGATGAAATCCGAATCTTGATCCGTTTCTTGACAATCTTGAATTTAAAGGATTAGATTCTTGATTTCTTGTTCTTGGAGGAAACTCTAATTTGATCTTGTTATATTGTAAAACTGATAATAGTTGAGTAAATAACGTTTAAGGTGTTATTTAATTCGTGTGAGAGGTTTGAAGGAAGAGAAAGTACCAAAATACCCCGCTAAAAACATACCTTTTGCGCGATGCGACCTCAACTGACACCTCTAGAAAATGGGAATAACTTTTTACCCCGATATAGGATTAAGATGAAATTGGTGTTGTTGTTAAGAGGACTCAAAAACCTTTCATTCGATATATAGTAGGTCCCTTAATTTTTTATATACAAAATGTAATGGTAGTTGGAAGATAACCCAAGTTTAGACATTTACTAAAACTTAATCGATAAGAAAGTTTTCAACTCGTCTTGAGTTAGGGGGTTTATGACCTCAATTCATAGTCAAATGTATTCAAACACTATAGGATTGAATATCAAACATATATTAACAATGAATCATTGAATTTGGATTTATACGTGTAGAAAAGACGGTTTAAATTTTAGCCTGAAAGTGCGGGGTGTTACATAGCTCTAACTAGGTCTAGGGGTTTAGAGTATATTATTTGCTTTTTTTTTTACCTAAACTGTCCTGTGAATTTGAATGAGATTAAAAAATCTGAAGAACAAAAAAAACTGAATATTCCCTTTTAAATGGAACATATTTGGTATGGATTTACATAAACTTATCTAAGTGGCAGACTCTCCTTGGTCTGGCGTTATTTTTTTATTTTTTAAAATAAATAAAAATAAAGAAGAAAACATCAAAAAGTAAGTAAAATGATAGATTAAACAAAACTTATATTCATAAATTCATGTTTTTTTATTTTGGAAATTAAATGAAAAATTTATATTATAAGAAACGTGGCTCTTTTTGTTATTTTTAGCTTCCTAAAATATATTAAAAATGAAATAAATAAGCTTTTGACTTAAATGAATATACTTACTCTAATAAGATGTTATAATAAGAGTTGGAACAAACTTTAAAAAAAAAAATTAAATTTAGAATCAACAATAGATAGTTTAGAATATACATATTGATATGATTTATTAACAATTAAATAAAAATGAACAAAGAAGAATTTATAATAGATGAAAAAATATATGAAAACCATGAAGGATTAAAAATAAAAATAGTATTTTCTACTATAGGAAGAAGGTATAAGAAAATAGGTGAATATTTATATTTAATGTTAGAAAAAGAAGAATTAAAATTAGAAGATAAATTGATAGCTACGGTGAGAATAGAAAAAGAAAATGAAGAAATAGATAGAAAAAAGGAAATAGAAAAAAAACAACAACAAACTACAGAAGAAATACAAAAAATAGAAGAAACTAAAAATAGTAGGATTGCTGAATTAGAAAAAGAACTACAAATGCTAAAAGATTTGTATGAAAAAAGACAGAAAGAAAAAAAAAAGAAAAAGATAAAGAACAAAAATTATTTAATGAGATAAATCAATTTAAAGAAAAATTAAAAATAAACAATAAAGAAATAGAAACCAAGGAATTAGAAATTAATGCAATAAATGTTGAAGAAGATAGTGAAACATATACAGAACTCTTAACAAATACAAAAAATTTACAAATCAATGAAAAACAAGAAGTAATTGACGAAGAAAACTTAGAAAATACAAACACGGAAATAAACACTCTTGATAAAAAAGAAGAGGAAACTATAATACCTAGAACATCAAAAATAAGAAAACCTGTATATTATAAGAATAAGTTTAAAAGATATAATTTAAAGAATGAATATGACAAATGGTCACCAAAACAAATAGTTAATAAAAATTATAACTTTTAGACTTAGATAGTGTAATAAATACAGAAAAAATAATACAATTATGGATAAGACATATGACAAAATAATTAGTAGGTAATAATATAAATATAACAGATGTACCAGAATATATAAAAAGAACACTAATAGGAACTGTAAAATTATGATTTTTAAATCTAACTGAAAATAGTAAAAGGGTATTAAAACTGATAAACCTACAGAAGGAACATCATCATCAACAACAACTAAATTAACACCTATAAAATTATTAAAAAAATATGAAACTGCCATAAAAGATGAATTTAGTAACATGACAACAACAGAAGAAGAACAAAATGAAGAGAAAAATACAAATAGGAATTTAATCTTAAAATTAACAATATGTAATATGTGCTATGTAGATGAATATACTTGCGCATTTAAAGAATATTATTATAAGGGAACATATAATACAGAAGAAAGTAAAGAAATAATAAAATTATATTTTAGTAAATTATCTGAACCATTTAGTTCAAAAATAATAAAAAGTTGGGATGAAGCAAAAAAATAGTAGATACTCTAGGAGCAAGAATAAAATTTTTACAACAATGGTATAGAAATCTATGTGAAAAATATATAGAAGAAATAAAAAGGGAAAAAATATTAATAAGAAATTTAGCATGTTGCAAAGATAAAATAGCACCTCAATTTGGATACGAAGAAAGATATTATAAGAAAAAAAAAAGGCATAAGAAATATAAATACAAGAAATCAAAATATAAGTATAAGAAACCAAGAAAACGATATTATGTAAAAAATTATAAACATAAAATACCATATAGGAAAAAGAAATCTATAAAAGAATGTACTTGTTATAATTGTGAAAAATTAAGACATTTAGCTAGAGATTCTAAATTACCTAAAAACCCAAAAAATAAACAAATATCAGAAATAAAAATAAAAATACAGAATATATGCAGATAGATTATGTAGATTATGAATTAGAAAGTGAGGATAGTATATATGAAATTTTGGAAAATGAAACAGATAATGAAATAGATAGTGCATTAGATGAACCAAATAACAGAAAAAGATATTAAAATAATAACAAAAGAAGAATATTTAAATGACGAAGGAAAAGATCAAAAAATAATATTTGATAATAATATATTTGATGAAATAAAAGGAAAAGAGTTAGACTTAAGTGTAGAAAAAATATTTAAAATACCAACAATAAAAAATATATTTACTAGGAAAAAAAAGAATACTACGTAATAAGCCAAAAAGAACATCTAATAGACTATAGATATGCAATAGGTAAAGCTAGTATACCACTAGTAACAAAAAGGATAATTAATAAAGAAATAAACGATGTAAAAAGTAGAAACCCAATAAAATATGTACACCTTGGAGGTATAGAGATATTAATAAAAGCATGTTTTAGAGAAGGAATAGATACACCAATAGAACTATATTTAGTAGATTATTGAATTATAAGACCTATAGAAAAAAGTATAATAACTGTCATAAAAAGAAATTTAATATACTAAAAATTTAAATTTATAATAATTGCAATTTATTCAGTAGCAATAACAGAAAAAAATATAGATAAATCATTAGTATTATATTGAAAAATATCAGAAATAGAACTAACTCCACGAAGTGAAATATTTACATCAAGTTGTAAAATTTATATGTATTAACTACAAAACACAAAATAATAGGAAAAAATAAAATTAATAAAATACAAATAGAAAGTCATTTAGAACAATTCGTAAAAACAATTGATAATAATGATTATTGTTATAGAAATATAGACATAGAAGAAGATTTAGAAATAATAAATGATAGAATAAGTACAACAAAAAGAATAGCTTATGAAAAACCAAAATCATCAGGTTCATCAAAAAGAACAAGTTATGAAACAAGTTCAACAGTTAATTTAAACTAATATTACATAATAGGAACAATAAATGAAAAAGAATATTTAATATTCTTAAATACGGGACAAGAAGAAAATTATATAGCAAAATATCTAGTAAAAAATGTGGAAATAAAATCTGATAACAGTATATGCCCAGATCTACCAAGAAGCTTAATAAACGCTAAAAATATAGCAGAAAAAGAAATAACTATAGTAGTTAGAAAAATGAAAATAAAATTTGAAATAAAGGAAGAAATGCAAAAAGCAGACATAATATTAGGAATAAAATGGTTAGAACAAGTAAAACCATATAGTATAGAACATACACAATTATCTATAACATATAACGGAGAGAAATTATTCTTAAAAAAAGCTTTAACATGATATGAAAATATATGTATTAATTAAGATAGTAGTAGAAGGATATTATAGTAGATAATATACACCTATGATAGATACAGGAGCAAAAGCTAATTTATGTCGATATAATTGTTTATCAGAAAGTAAATGGGATAAATTAAAAACACCAATAATAGTTAAAGGATTTAATAATGAAGGAAGCTTAATTACTTACAAAGCTAGGAATATAAAAATACATGGGATAAGATATTAACAATAGAAGAAATCTATTATTATGAACTAACATCAAAAGATATACTTTTAGGAATGCCATTTTTAGACAAATTATACTCACATATAATAATTAGAACAAATTGGTGGTTTAAAACACCATGTAAATAGAAAGTAAGAGCAAAAGGAGTTATTAATAAAATAAGAAAGAAAACTGATTGCAGAAAAGGAAGTGAAAAACTTACACAAAAGTTAGAAAATATAAAAAATACTGAAGATACAATAGAATTAGTCGTATTTTCGATAAATAAAAAAGAAATAACTATATTCTCAGTAAATAAGATAGAAATAATTAAGAAAAAATTAGAACAATTATATAGTGAAGATCCATTAAAAGGATGGGAAAAACATAAAACTACTATAAAAATTGAATTAACAAATAAAAAGAGCATTATAACTCAAAAACCATTAACATATAATTTTGATGATCTAAAAGAATTTAAAATGCATATAGATGAATTATTAGAAAAACAATATACACAAAAATGTAATAGTAAACACAATAGTCCAGCATTTATGGTAAATAAACATAGTGAACAAAAAAGAGGAAAAAGTAGGATGGTTATTGATTATAGAAATTTAAATGCAAAAATTATGACTTATAATTATCCAATACCAAACAAGATACTAAAAATAAGACAAATACAAGGATATAATTATTTTAGTAAATTTGATTGTAAATCAGGATTTTACCATTTAAAGTTAGAAGAAGAATCTTATGGATATTTATTTTAAACAATTACCTAATTGTATAGTATACATAGATGATATACTATTATATACAAAAACTAAAGAAGAACATTTAAAATTATTAGAACAATTTACAGATATAATAGAAAAATCGGGAATAAGTTTAAGTGAAAAGAAAGCTGAAATTATGAAAAAAAAAATAGATAGAGTTTTTTAGAATACAAATAGATAAAAGTGGAGTAAAAATGGAATAACATATAGTACAAAAAATAATAAATTGAAAAGAAGAATTAGATACAAAAAAGATATTACAATCATTTTTAGGATTAGTAAACCAAGTAAGGATATATATACCAAAACTAGCAGAAAATCTAAAGTTTTTACAGAAAAAATTAAAAAGGGATGTAGAATATAATTACAATGAAGAAGATAAAAAACAAATTCAGAAAATAAAAATACTTTTAAAGAATTACCAAAATTACAATTTCCAGACGAAAATAGAAAATTTATATATATAGTAGAAGCAGATGCTAGTAAATATAGTTATTGAGGAGTACTTAAATATAGATATGAAGCAGAAAAATTAGAACACCATTGTAGATATTATTCCGGAACATTTAATGAAACAGAAATAAAATGGAAAATAAATAGAAAAGAATTATGTTCATTATATAAATGTTTATTAGCATTTGACAATGTATTGTATATAACAAATTTATTGTGAGAACAGATAATACCTAGGTTCGATGGTGGCTAACAAAGAAAATACAAAATTCAGTTACAACGAAATAGATTTGGAGACTAGTATTGAATATACTAAATTTTACATTTACAATTGAAGTAATTAGTACTAACAAAAACGTTATTGTAGATTACATATCAAGACAAAGCTACACAGACTGATATAAAAGAAGATGATGCTTTAGAAAAAATATTCAAAACCCTAACTACGCTTTTAATGAAAGTGGACAGTATGGGAAATGAAATAGAAAAGCTAAAGACTAATGAAGTTAAACTGAAGTCTGAAGCTACAAATCAGCTAACTCAGCAGTGCGCAGAGCTATGTCGATCAGAAGACATTAAAATTCCAGAGCTAGAAGGAGACGTTGGGATACTCTGTAAAAACCATAATGTTTACCAATCTACAATTGCAGATACAAGCAAAGGAGTTAGTGGACAAAGATACAAGAATATGAGCCTAAATAAGATATTTGAAAAACCATTTACACCAAAAATACAAAAAGACCTCTTGAACATACCCCCACAAATTACCACATATCGAGATAGTCTGAACCAAGATAAAAAAGTTTATGACTATACAACCCAAAAATATATAGAAAATATCTACAGAGTACAAACTTTTCTAAACCTTAACCCCAGAGCTACAAATATCAAAGAACCCAACACAAACTATATAACTCAAAGATTGCAAGGTCACAACAAGCTAATTGCACTACCTAAAACCAACCCAAGCTTAATAAAAACTTATTTTAATTATGGATTGTTAAATACCATAGATACCTAAGATAGAGAGGAACTATCAGCTATGGAAGAATTATAAAAAATATTCAACACCTACAAAAGAATAACCAAAGGAAATCTATTTTATATAAAATGTTATACTGCACCAGCAGAGATATTACATCACGAGATAAAACTAGTTATACAAGTTGTAAAGATAAGATTAACAAGAGATATGATTATACCAGAAGATATTGTGCAGCAGCCAAAGATATCCATAATTGAGATACCTGATTTTTATGCAAACAAACGACTTATTGGACTAGCTACAATTATTCAAGAACTAGAAAATAATTATCCCAAAGTAAATCGAATATGGAGCTATTATTCAAGAGACCATCAGATAATTTATTCAAATTCAAAAGAACTACGACCAGCAGATATGGAAGATGTTAGGCAATGGATAATAACTTTACTTAACCCAGAAAAATAATCTACTACAAGAGAAATTAAGAAAGGATTTATTTCAGACGGATTACTGACAAGATATTACAAGATAATTGGACACAAATATCCAGACCACCAATTTTCGATATGTAATGGAGAAGATAATATTGTTCCAGATGTACAACTGGAATAAAAGAAAAAAATCAACCAAGAAGATAAGCATGCCAGCTGGAAAGAAGATAAAAAAGCAACAGAAATGACAAAAAGAAGATAACAACAGAGCAACAATGGAAGACAAGCTATTAAATTTTGAAAGCGACATGTAACAAACTTTCACAATTTTCTTTACGTAAATTATTAGAAACTATTGTATAGTTTGACTATTATTAGTCTAAAGCATTAATAGTTTTTGTCTTTTTAGAAAGACTTTTTGTATAGTAAAGTAGGTTAGGACTTTTTGTAAAGTTTTAAGAAACGTGTAAATTTAGAGAAACTTTGGTAAAGTTTCAGATTATAAATAGAAGGCATCAGAGGCAGAATGAAAGTAAGCCTTCATGCGTTGAAGCAGAAAAATCTCTCTTGTCTACAACAAATATTTTGCTTATTTATTAAAAACAGGTATATTTTAATGGAAAAATCTATGGAGGAACAAAACTTAGAAGTATCAAACCTACCAAAATAGGTATATTTATTTTCAGTTATGAATAGCTAAATTCATAAATTCCTAACAATCATGATATGATAAAATAAGTTCATGTTAGTTACTTTATAATAGAATTATTCGAAGAATAGCATATTAAGAAGTTTATTAGCAAAGTAGAAACGGAGAAAAATCCCTAAGAACTATGTCTTCCTAAAGGTGAAACCAATAAGACAAGAAGCCGTTGTTGGGAGTAGCCAGAGTAGCGGCGCTGTTTAAGGGAAAAGTATTTGGATTACCATGCTAATAGTGATCGACGAACATGTTATTTAAGAATAATCTAGTATATAGTAATTTAAAATGATCATATTTTGTTATGTATATGATTGGAAGGAATATTTTGAAAATAGCATTTTGTGAAAAATGAATAATTATTTATTTGATGAAATGGTAGATAAATTTAAAATACTTATTTTGTATGTGCTTAAGGATATAGAAATAACAGATAAAAAAACCATATTAGAAAAAATATTTGGTAAAGATTATATGACTAGAGTAAATTACATACCTAACTACTCTTACAAATACTTACGTACACACCAACCATGATAAATTACGTATATCTAGAATTTTGGGAAAAAATATGAGCAACATACAATTAGTAGAAAAACAAATGAAAACAAATTTAGAAAAATATATGGAAACTAAATACATAAAATATATAGAATTTCTTAATGAAAAAATGCAAGAATTATTTAGATTAAAACAAACAACTAGTAGATATTATGAAAAATCATTTAATCAAGCCTAAATGACAGATGATATTAAAATACTTATTTTATATATATACTTAGAGATATAGAAATTATAGACATAAATAAAATAATATGGGAAAAATTACAAGATTATGAAGAGAAAAAATTATTAAACAGTATAGAAAACTTAAGCATATATTATGAACATCAATATTATTTAGATTCAGATGGATACTATACAGACTAAAAATGTCAGAATATATTAAGAAAATTAGGGCAAACCAAGAAGACCTACATGAAGAAATTAATTATAGAAAACAAATTAGAGAAATAATGGAAAATCTAATAGAAAAATTAAAATGGATAGACGAAACCTTGAAAAATTTAGAAAAAAGAAAGATAAAAGTTTAAATAGTTTAAAAAATTCATTAAGAAGAGAACAAGAAAAAATAGTTAGTAGTATTAATAACCTCAAACAAAATATTAAATATAGTATAAATAGAATAGATTATTATACATTTACTTTAGAAGAATAAAATGATAAACTACGAATATCTAAAATATTGGAAACAAGAAATGAAAGAAATAAGATCAACAGAAAACCTTATAAAAATGAATTTAATTGAATATTTTAAAACAAAAGATATAGAATATTCAAAATATCTTTAAAATAATATAGAAGACTTACAAAAACTATGAGAAAAAGCTAACGAATATTATAGCAAAGCATTTAATCAACTACCATTTAATCACCCCCAAAATATGAATATCAGTAAAATTAAAATTGTTAATAAGATATGTGGAAATAAAAGATACAAGAACGAAGAAAAATAGTTAATGAACATTACTACAGAGAATTTAACAATTACATAAATTAATGGATACATCTTATGAAAAGAATAAATCATTAAAAAAAATCAAAAATAAACTATATAGTTTATACCTAGAATACAAAAGAGTACATAATACTAACGAGGATCCTAAAACACTAGATAATTTAATTACGATAATATCTAATTTAGAATATGAATTAATAAAACATCTTAAGTCAAGACGATAAAAATGAAAATTAATCCAATCAATAATATTCAAAAAATACATTATATAATAATAAATACTTACTACCTATTAACTATTTATTATCTAGTAAAGTTACCTCGCCTAATCCACACACCTCTACAATTGGTATCAGAGCCTATGTTATTTAAAATTATTAAATGAGATAAATCAATTTAAATAAAAAATAGAAATAAACAATAAAGAAATAGAAACCAAGGAATTAGAAATTAATACAATAGATGTTGAAGAAACAGATAATTATGATTCGGAAGATAGTGAAACATATACAGAAATCTTAGCAAATACAAAAAATTTAGAAACCAATGAAAAATAAAAAGTAATTAATAAAGAAAAATTAGAAGAATGAAGAAAAACTGTTAATGAGCATTACTACAAAACATTTAACAATTAAATAAATTAATGGATACATCTTAGAAAAAGAATAAATTATTAAAAGAAATCGAAAATAAACTATATAGTTTATACCTAGAATACAAAAGATTACATAATACTAACGAGGATCGTAGAACACTTGATAATTTAACTACAATAATATCTAATTTAGAATATAAATTAATAAAACATCTTATGTCAAGAAGATAAAAATGAAAATTAATCCAACCAATAATATTCAAAAAATACATTATATAATAATAAATACTTACTACCTATTAACTATTTATTATCTAGTAAAGTTGCCGCGCCTAATCCACACACCTATACAATTGGTATCAGAGCCTATGTTATTTAAAATTATTAAATGAGATAAATAAATTTAAATGAAAATTAGAAATAAACAATAAAAAAATAGAAACCAAGGAATTGGAAATTAATACAATAGATGTTGAAGAAATAGATAATTATGATTCGGAAGATAGTGAAACATTTACAGAAATCTTAGCAAATACAAAAAATTTAGAAACCAATGAAAAACAAAAAGTAATTAATAAAGAAAACTTAGAAGAACGAAGAAAAACAGTTAATGAACATTACTACAAAACATTTAACAATTAAATAAATTAATGGATACATCTTACAAAAAGAATAAATCATTAAAAGAAATCGAAAATAAACTATATAGTTTATACCTAGAATACAAAATATTAAATAATACTAACGAGGATCCTAGAACACTTGATAATTTAACTATGATAATATCTAATTTACAATATGAATTAATAAAACATCTTAAGTCAAGAAGATAAAAATTAAAATTAATCCAATCAATAATATTCACAAAATACATTATATAATAATAAATACTTATTACCTAATAACTATTTATTATCAAGTAAAGTTACCGTATATTATAAATTTGCAGAACAACTTATTGGAAGTCAATTCAATTCATTTGGAGATGAGTTTTAAAGAGAAATAAAACCACTCCCCCCCCCTCCCCCCTAGTTATATTTGACTATATCTATTTTGCCTTGGTTTTTTAAATTATTGTTATTATTATTATTATTATTATTATTATTATTATTATTATTATTATTATTATTATTATTATTATTATTATTATTAAGAAAAGTTACTTGAAACCACACTTAAGTTAACTAAACTTCTTAAAATCTTCTCTCTTTGTAAAAAAATACAAAAATATCTTTTTCTTAATATTCTTAAGTAAAACACTGGATACATCTTTTTGTCATCCCTAAAAGTTTGGATACTCCAAACAAATTCGGCAACAACATCAACAACAACATAAACCAAACAACTGTTTCTGCAATTACTCATTATTCAGTTTTTGAGTTTTGAAAGTTTCCCCTATCTTCAACTTCAATTTTCATCTCTACAAGTTCAACAACTTCCCTAAATTCTCAAAATATGCACGGACATTATTTTTTTTTTGAGGTTAGTGTGTTTTCATGTATGTTGGAAATTGAGTAATTTGAAGTATAGAGCTATATTTGTTTCAAATAATTGTTACAAATTCATCTTTAAGTTATATAATGGATTCAGATTCTGGATCATCTTTTAGTATAGGAATTTCACAATTAGAAAATATCAACCAAAAGAAAGTTGTTTTAAATTTTGCACTTGATAGTTTTGATAAGGACTCTAAAACTTTTGTGAAAATCGATCGAAAAACATCAACGATACAATTATGATGAAGAAATTAAAGAAATCACTTAAAGCAAAGGAAAAAAAGAGGTTCTGATGGCTAAAAAGAACTTTCTGGTGCTTCAAAATGCACTTCTCGTGGTGCAAAACAAAGAGATATTGAAGTTACATCAAAATAATATCTTATGCAAGTATTATATGTTTGTAACTTAAATAAATTACTAATGCAGTTTTCTTGTATCCTAAATAAAATTATCCATGCAGTTTTCTTGTATCTCTTGTTGTCTGTGTTTGTTACATAATGATAAGTTTGTATCTCTCAAATGTTTAGTTTAGTTTTCTTGTATCTCTTTTTACCTTTAGACTGTTACATAAGAATAATTTTATATCTCTTGTTTTTTAGTTTAGTTACAAGTGCATACTTATGTAACTGTTACTATTTTTAGTCAGTTACATATGCATAATTTTATATCTCTTTAATTTTAATATGTTAAATATGCATAATTATGTATCACTTGTTATTTTTAGATCTAATACATTTACAAAATTATGCATTTCTTATTATTTTTAGTTGTGTTACATATGTCGTTTTTTGTATCTCGTATCATTTAACTTTTTTACAGATGCAAACACTTGTATCTGTTATTTTTAGTTCTATTACACTGCATTTTTGTTGTATCATTCAACTTTAACATTTTCTATTCATTTATCACATAAATATTTTAACTTATTAACAAACGATAAATTATGCAGGAATTATGGTCTATATGTTGTTTTTGTTCGCTGAGTTCTTAAGTAATGGACTACAAGTAACATATTCTAAGATTGATGCTAAATTTCATTGAATGAGATATACTTTGCCCTTATGCAACTATAGACATGTCAAGGCTGAGAATAGTTATGTAAGTGATAAGGAAGAATCAACAAGACCTAACCCTAGCTTCATTACTCCAGATGAGAACAAACTGGTTTTCACTGAGTAGATTTAAATTTTAGTTATGTTGTTTTAGGTGCAAATATGCAAACACTTTTAAGTATTTGTCTAAACAAGTTGGTGACTGATTTTTTATGTTGATCAATTTATGTTTTTATGGATTCTTCCTATTCTATTAGGTGTCCTATGATATTTTCATATTTCATTTAATTTATCATATGTATATGAAACATACTTACAAAATTTTCATCACTAGATGCAAAAGTTCAATCTATTAGAAATCTTTCTAATATCAGATTCATAAAAATTTAAAATAATTATATTATGTATCTAATAGAATTGTTAAACTCAAATTATGTATCTCAAAAGTTATAACTTAATGCTAGTATACTAATAAGAACTAACATATTTAGCTTTCTAAAATAAACATGTTCCAGAAATGTAATTCAAACAGTAAGTTATTTTTTTAATTGTATATTGGTACAAATTTAAAATTCAAAGGAAGTATCCCAATAACAAAAAAAGTGGTACGAATAATTCTTGTGCAATTGTGACATTTTAGCGTTTACGTTAAATGTGTACTATATACTTAATTAGTATACTAAAGAAAATATTATGTATCTAAAAAAGATACATTTTGATGTATATTAATTATACAAGAGAAACATATTTAAATAATTTATATTTCTTAAGATAATAAGATGACATGAAAATGAGTCTTTATGCATGTATTTTTACATATATAAATGGAAACAATATAGGAAAATATACCACACTCAAACATTACTTAAAACAATATAGGAATTTCACTGATTAATTTTTCTTCAACAAGTTCTCATCAATAATGAGGTATTTTCTATAGAATCTATAAGAGAAGTCTTTTCTTTTTATTATAATTTGTTAAGTGAGACCAAAAAGATGAAATGAGTAGAAAATTTGTATATATCAATGGAGAAAATGACCACGTGAAAAACAAAACATAAATTCTCTACAATTACACTGTGGAACAATTGAAGCGATGTGGTGCAACGTGGTAGCGCATTTGTACAAGGTATTTTGAGATGTAAAGTTTAACCTTTATTAAAAAACAATTTTACTACACAATATTATCAATTATTTTTTTTTTTTAAAAATAAGTGTTCGTTCCAAAACTAAGATAGTGAAAACTTGCAATCTTTCTTCAGACTTTTAGGCTATTTCTCTCTGGGAAAGAAATTACAAGTACGTATGTTGTGAATTTCCTAACTATATCATCCACAACAATTATTTTTCAACGTTAATGTTTCACTAATTTTCTTGTATCTTCCTTTCTTTGGCCTAACAGGTGGTCGTTTGTACTTTAGTGGTAATACAACTATTTCTGCAAATTCTTGTGGAACAATTCATTCTTTCTTGTCCGTCATTGAAATAATCAAAATTTCATAAATCTTGACTAAAGTTTCTGAATGATAATACTCAGAGCAGTAAAACATCATATCATCTACGTGCTTGCTTTTAAGGACTTCTATTGCGCGTTGACATGTTTTCTCGTCCACCTAAAACCTTCCACAACTGCATTTTCTACTCTCTAAAGTGAGTACACATAAGTTGATGAAGTATTAAATCTAGCAAATGATAATGACTGTTTATTTCAATGATACATAACATCAGGCAATGCATCTCTTTTAAAAATAGATAAATTAATTAGATACATATCAAATAAAAAATGGCAAGTTGCACCAAATTCATGTTTGTTTTACAACTACATCACAATATGTGTAAGCTAAAGATACACATAAAACCAATAAAAAATTAACCTTCAACCAAGAAGACTTCGATACTTTTTTTTAGTAACAAAGGTATTTCTAATTAACAAATATATCAGTAATGAATAAAGTTTGTACAAAACTTCTTAGGTGATTCTATTGACATCGTTCTTAAAATCATTTACTATAAGATATAGCTTTAACTAAAAGATACATATTGATTATGTATTATTTGTTTTGATATCAAACTATATTAATCAATACTCTATCAAACGATAAATGTATCTCCGTTAAAAAATAAGTCAGAACGAACTAAAATTTACATGTATCATTCTTACAAAAATAAAATTGCAACAACAAATTTATGAATAGTATATAATATCTCTTTAGCAAGCAACAACTGATACAATTATACCTTTGTTTGTCAGATTCTAGCACTGAATTACCTTGAATAGTGTATCAACATTAATTTTTTTTCTCTTTTCATCTATTTTATGTTTTGCAACAACTGCCGAAATCAATTTTATACATGTTACATTTTCTTTGATCAATTTTGCAACAGTTATATGCTTCATACTTGACACAGTAACCAGAACATAATAATATCAACGATATATGCAAGGAAAATAGTTGAAAAGGAAAAATGTCACAAAAAAAAAATAGATTAAAATGGAGAAGAATGAATCTTGAAGTTTAATATGCTGAAGAGTATTTCAAAAAAAATGCATGACTATCAAAATTACCTTTGGGGGGGATATTTTGATGTTAATTAGAAGACCTGCAGAGTAAATTACGCCTTAATTGTGTTAATTTTAGTTACTTTTAATACGGAATGAATCTACGACACTAGAAATGAACTACTATAGTAAGTAAAGACAGTCAATAAAGAGATAGACAATTAGACATAATAAGAAGGAGTAACTAAGAACAAAAGGATATATCAAATTTTAATACCCTCAATTAGAACTAATTCAAACACCTAATTCCTATGGTGATCAAGAAGGAGATGAATTCCCTCTAAATCAATGTTTCTAAATCAATATACAACTAAAGTTGTTCAACTGTAACACCCTACATCTTTTAGCGAGAAATCGAACCATCATTCCTATGTGTGCAAACATTAACCCCATGATTCATATTTTAATTCATGATTCATGATCTGTATCCTAGTGTGGAAAGTTTTTTCAAAGTGAAAAATGTTCATAGAAACCACCTAAAGCAAAGTTGAGTTAAGAATCTTTGATTCGTCCAAAGCTTGGTATACGATTCTATAAGGGTCTAATTTATATGTGTATAGCTTTTGATATACATGGAATTTTTTCAGATCAAGACCCACCAAGTTATAGACAATTGATTAATCTTTCCAAAGATACCAATTTAACCTTAATCCGATATCCAAACAAAAAGTTATAGCCATTTTCGTGAGGGAGGCAGTGAGGTCGCACGATTAGCATATGACGCACGCTCCATAGCACGCTCCCTTATTTTCTAGTTTATATTTCCATGTATTTGAGGAAAATAGGGTCATTTACCCCACCAAAAATAGTCCAAAACACAAGATTTAAGCCCCCAAAGATCTTTTGTTACATCATTATTCTCTCTTCCTCTTCATGAAAATGCTAAGCTCCTAAAGATGAAGAATCAATCTCTTTGATCAATATTTCAAATAAATGAATCAAGAAATGGGTTCCATCCTTCAAACTAAGTAATCTAATGTATGTGGGGTGTTTCTAAACTTTGTGGGCAAATTGAAATAGTTTTAGTAAGTTTAGAAATTATGAAATCATACATTCATGAAGGGTTTTGAGAACAATTTAAAGAATATGCATTATGAATCCTTTTTAATGATATAATATTTTGGTCTTAAGGCCTTCCCCTAAATTTGATTTGTACTCGTATATAAGTATGTATGCATTTTTTAGTTTGACTGTTGAATTTAGAGCATGAACATTTATAACCCCTATCTTGTTATAAAGCCCCTTGATTTCATATGTTATGAACTATTAACTTGCATATTGATAAGAATGATACAAATGTCTTTACTACTATTTAAGGACTTGATATTGATTATAAACTAAATAGAGAGTGTTTTCTTGTTAATATAAATGAAAAGTGATGATTTAAAGAGTTCCATGTTTTGCTACAAAGTAATGGACCACCACATATTTTAGAATTGAAAGAGAAAATTTTTGCATAAGTTTCATGTATTTTGTTATACAAATTCTCTTGTACTATTTGAATGATTAGTGGTCTAAATATTATATTTTGAATGAAAGAACTGTAACACAATAATGTACGACTGAGATGTATGGCTTGCAAGTCTTGGTATGACGATACCAAATTGATGAATGACATAACAAATTCATAACAAACTAAAAATATAGATTTTACTCAGATTTTGAATTCAGAAAGATGCATGTTTATAAAAGTTTAAAAATGGGCTTGAAGAGAGTTATATGGTAAACCAATGAATTTACGAGTTGATAAACTCAATGCTAGAAATCATGATTTACTTACACAGGGTTATGGTACTATGTTGTGTGGTCTTGAGTACCTTGATTTATGTCATCCTAATTTGGGACTATGGTTTATAACCATGCTTTGTGGTATTGTACACTACCATGACATGATGATTTGATTGGGGATCCTGGTACCATGCTGTGTGGTCTTACGTGTCTCCCCTTACTGATACTCTAATCCTTGCGGTAAACTTAGATTGGAAGCTTGACCGCCGAGTCAAGGAAGAATTTCATATAGCCCTTGGAATTATAGATTGTAGGGTTTTCCATTTAGATCGAAAGTAACATAAAGAGAGGTTCATGATTTCAAGGAAATGTTTCAAAGTCTTTAAAGTATGCCCATGTATTTTTCCTATATCGCATGTAAACTATTTTTATCAATTGATCTCACTTATGTTCTATAAAAGTACATTACTTTGGATTGCTCTACTTACCAGTATATTTGTATTGACTCCCTATATTTTAGGATCTGAGGCTCAGGCCTTTGGTCTAGCTAAGCAGTAAATTGGTGTGTCTGAGATTTGTAGTTGTTGAGCCTTCTCTAATTTGAAAGGATTGGTTCATAAGACATTTTTATTTTATCTAGATTTATGGTCTGACTGAGGGCGTTGTCCTAGCTTTCAGACATATATTATTTTTGTGTTGTTTGAAATTTCACAGACTGGTGTCATGTGTTTTGAATATTATGAACTTAATATCGTATTGTTCAGTTAAAGTAAGAGATTGACCATATTTCTATTTATTATTTTTTCCGCACTTTTTTATAGTATATGAATGTTGTGCATGATTGCCCGCTAGAAAAGGGCGCTTAGGCTGTTATAGTTTGGGATGCTCGGTGTGACCAAGGCCTCAACTTGGGTCATGAAAAACTTTGTATCAAAGAACGGCTCATGGTCCTATGGTGTATGCAAAATTTCATTGGGTAGAGTCCTATTTGTGGGTGTGTAGCACGCCACACTTATATATAGAAGGCTATAAGGCCTTTAGAAATGTCTCTTTTCTTTTCATGATTTATTTTGTTCTATAGAGTATGAATGTCCTCTAATCAATGATTTTCTATATTTGAGAAAGTTATCATGCCTCTGCATAGATCCAATGAATAGAATGCACAAGCTAAGGATGTCCGTCCTATTCATGGGATACGAACCCATAACGGAGCTTGTACCCTAGAGTTTGTTACTACTCTGGGAGTTCCTCTAGTTTGGACTAGTCTATCCCGGGCTTTATAGACTAGTTTTAAGCACCCCCAGCCTCCTCAGAGAGATGTTTCGAATGTTGAGTTTTGACAGTCCATCCATATAATTTCTCAGTTGATGGCCTCTCAGACCCATCGATCTGAATATGTGGGTTCAGTGGATGGTTCATCTAAGGTTATATGTGTTGGTCAACTTATGAGGCTAAACCCACCTATGTTTACTGGCACGAAGGTTAAGAAGGCCCCCCTAAAGGTTCATTGATGAATTGGAGAAAATTTTTAGAGTTATGTATACGAATGAGGTTGAAGGGGTTGAGTTGGCAGCCTATTAGTTGAATGATGTGGCCAATCAATGGTATAATGAATGGAAGGATTCGAAGGGTAGTGATGCTGAGCCTTCTATGTGGGGTGAGTTTGTAGAGGCCTTTCTATATCGCTTCTTTCCCAAGAATTAAGAGAAGCAAAGACTGAAGAATTTAAGAATTTGAAGCAAGGGAAGATGAGTGTCAAAGAGTATACATTGATGTTCACTCAACTGTCTAGGTATGCTCAAGAATTAGCGGCTAAAATGAGAGCTCGCATGAAGAAGCTTGCATCTGGTTTCTCAGATAAATTAGTGTTAGTATGCAAGGGAGCAATGCTTAGTAATGATAAGGATTTCTCCAGGTTGTAACTATACATGAAGCAGGTAGAAGATCAAAATAAGAGGTTGGATGAGGTAAGGAGAAAAGAAAGAGAAGCCAAAAGAGCTAGGTCCATATATCAAAATAACAGTCATCACCAAGGTGGTAATTGGTAAATAGGTTGTCTAAAAAAAAGTTTTGGAATAATGCTCAATTGTCAGCAAGTGCACCTGAGCCCAGTCTTTCGAGTGAACAATGGCTTAAGTCAGAAGATTGGCCTCGAACTTATGGCACCCAGTCCCAGTGTAGTATGGCTCAGCCTTTTAGGTCACACCCTCGCTGTAGCAATTGTTGGAGGAATCATCGAGGGAAGTGTTATTTTGAGATTCAGCATGTTATTCTTGCGGCCAAGTGGCCTATTTTCAAAGGGACTGTCCCTTAGCTGAAGGGAATATAGGGGGAGCTACATCCCAAGTCGCGTCCACAACCCCTCCTCTTAATGATAATACTTCAGCTACCGATGGTGGTCGAAACCATTTATATGCCTTATAAACCTCCAAGATATAGAGACATCACCATAAATTGTTATGGGTATATTATAGAATTTCTCCCATAGTGGGTATGTATTTGGCATGCTTCATATGATTGGTGTTGTTAGACAATAAGATATATAGTGTAGCGGTGAAAATAATAGCTTAAGATTGTTAATGCATCTTGCGAAAAGGAATTACTGGGCTTGATGCCATAGTTGGAATAACCTAGGTTGGAAACTTACAGAATAAGGAGTGGATAATTATTATATAAATATATGTACATACATGAGACTAGTGTTATAGCTATGAATTATGGTTGAGTCATTAAGCGGATAAGAGCGTGGGTCAAGGATAATAAGTTGAGCCCCCAAGTACTATGTTGTTAGATAAAGTTTTATGTGTATAAGTGTTTTATGTACCTAGTTCCTGTTCTTAAATTTTGTAGTATGGGGAAGACTAAGGAGTTGTTGTGTGATGTTCTTTAGAGCATAATTAGGGGAATATAGGTAGACGCTATATGCCTTTGGGATAGTTTTACAAATTTTATTATGTTTTAGGTTATGTGATTAGCTGTCTAATGTCAGAATGTTAAATAGTGGAGAGTGGTTTTTCATGTAATAAGGAGAAAGAATGTGTATGCTCTAAGACTATGAGTTGTACGTAGATGGAAAGCAATGTCTATAGAGTATAGTTAAGAAAAGGGGAGTTTAGTGTTTATGTGTATGGTTATACCCATTGTGTTGAGAGTTCTGGTTATTGATTTGATGAGGGGACATGTCCTCAAGTCTAGGATCGTGACTTTGACCTTAGGGAGAGATAGTGAATTAAGGTAGTCCTTGAATTTTCTCTCATTCATGATAGTTATGCTTGGGTCCCTCAATGATCCTTCATGTGTTAGTATGATGGCAGTTGTGGAAGCATAGTAAGGTTTTAGGTAGGGAAGTAGATGTTCTCAAAGGTTAAAATCTTGATGTAATTTCTTGAGCTAAGGTTATAAGAGAAGGAGGAAGAGGAAGATGAACTTTTGTTGTGTGAAAAAGTTAAGAGGGAAATATATGGCGAGAATCTTTAAGAGAATGATTGAATTTGATGGTCTGAGAGGAGAGATCCATGAAGAGGAGGGTATTAATAACAGTCATGAATGTTGGATTGATGAAACATAAACCAGTGTGCCGTGTGGTTAGTATTCCTTAAATTAAGACTTGAGGTTGTTGGGTCATAGTGATGAGGTGAGATGATTTCTTAATATGATGTAGTGTATAGGTCCCATAGTTTAATTTAGCATCCTTTTAACTTCGGGTTACGCTTCAATATGGAAGTAATATGAAGTGGGACTCAAATACATGTGGTTAGACACCGAATAGAAGAATTGTAAGTTGGAAATGATGAAGTATGCTATTTATTCTTTGGGGCATGGTTGAGTAGTGTCTCTAAGTATTAGGTCTATTCAGTATCTTCTAAGGTAGAGAAAGCTTCTAATTCTTATCTTCTGCAAAATCTCATTTCATGATTGTACCAATGTAAATCAGGCCTATTAACACCAAATAAACATATGCCTTATGTTGTGATGATTGTGAATCGTGTGCAAGGTTATCTCTATATCAATCTTTATCATCTCACGCTCCATGCGTATACGATTCACTAGGGGGTTATCATGAAGCTATTTTGATGCCTTTTCATATTCCATTGAGGAAAATAAAATATTCAACACAAGGTTACTTTCCTTCATACTTTTCGAGCTTCAAAAATATCCTACCCATTATTCGGTGACGAATGATCCAAAGGGGGAGATGTAAGACCTCATAAAAATCCTAAGCTTAACTCAGCCTTTAAAGCTTATTGAGAGGTCCCAAATTTAGAAAATTTCAGCTAGGTATTAGAACTTAGTCCTTTATAAGCCCTTCAAACTTTAGTGAATTTATTTAGGACCATCCCAACCTCGAAAAGTTAATTTCTAAGTTAAGTCATATTAAGGTATGGAAATTGCATGTCTCGGGTAAGTTTTAGATATTTTTCGAACGAGGATTGGATCGAATACAAATTTCAGAAATAGTAGCTCAACACAATTAGACCTCATCGTGGTGAGTATAGAGATAGTCCATCTATCGCATCGTGATGAAAGCCATTTAGTAATTTGGAAAATTTTAGAAGCTCACCCCGATTAGGACACTTCGCAGTGCCTCACCGTGAGTGGGCTGCATGACGGTTAGCATAGAGATGGCTACTTCACTGCATCACGGTGAGGCTTTAATCC
Organism: Capsicum annuum; assembly: GCF_002878395.1. Taxonomy (NCBI): domain Eukaryota; kingdom Viridiplantae; phylum Streptophyta; class Magnoliopsida; order Solanales; family Solanaceae; genus Capsicum; species Capsicum annuum. Next base: position 233,730,780 of record NC_061111.1, on the reverse strand, counting down.
GCATTCATGTTATGGGATTTCAAATCCCAAGGGCATCTTAGAC